>NW_027184104.1:0-73465 GCF_963966145.1 Tenebrio molitor | reverse complement strand
TCGTGTTTAGGCGATCAAAGCAAAATTATTGTTTGCATCAGTTGCACCTGAAATTATAGGCGCGTTTGTCGGCCACCAACGATGAGGAGAGTCGTGGTTCCCGGGGACCCTCTTCTCCAACTTTACTAGGTCTAAGACACGGTGTCAGGTCGTAGCTTCCGGCCGTGGACTTAGAATTGGCGTCGTAATTCCCGCTCCAACGACATGTACCATGTATGTGTGGGCTACCACGAGGACAAACGCGACAAAATAACCATCCCGGTTACCTGTAATAAACTGGTGTCGCGTACGACAAAGTTCTGTACAAGTCTTGTCGAAGCTCGTGGACGAAATTTGTGAGAGAAATGACGCCTACAGTCATTCAGATTAATTTGCGAGGACTTGTGTATCCGGGTTTTGTTCGGAAGTTGTGATTGGTGTTTAAGCACCGGACTTTTACCGGAAGAGGTATTTCGGCACTAGGGCGTAATAGTTAAATGCGATTCTGTATTAAATGCCGCGAGCATGTTACCTTCCGACTCTGGTAAAAGTCTAACATAGTAAACGCGATATTAAAGGTTGCTTGGGGTGATATAAGTTGCGCCCGTAACTACAATTGGCTGGGGTTTCACAGTGTCTTGTAGCGGTAAAACAGCGATATCACACAAAAAAACGCTAGATTTAAGTGAGGTGGAAATATTTGTCGCAACCGTTGTCGTTACCCTATTTATTATCGAGACCCTTAGGCTGTATTGATGCCCCCCTAGTGATAATGAATGACGAATCTCAAGTTTGCAGTTGTTTTGTATTGTGATGGAACTGCTAGTTGCAAGAATTACAGAATTCCAGGTTCCAAGACGCTAACTTTCCTCTAAATACGTTTTTTCGCTCGCAAGTGTGTAGGATCACGAAAAATTAAGTGCGAATCGGAATTTCGTCGTGGAACTTGTACATTTCGAAGTAAAACGACGCAAGAATTACAGAATTGCAGGTTCCAAGACGCTAAATTTCCTCTAAATACGTTTTTTCGCTCGCAAGTGTGTAGGATCACGAAAAACTAAGTGCGAATCGGAATTTCGTCGTGGAACTTGTACATTTCGAAGTAAAACGACGCAAGAATTACAGAATTCCAGGTTCCAAGACGCTAACTTACCTCTAAATACGTTTTTTCGCCCGCAAGTGTGTAGGAAAACGAAAAACTAAGTGCGAATCGGAATTTCGTCGTGGAACTTGTACATTTCGAAGTAAAACGACGCAAGAATTACAGAATTCCAGGTTCCAAGACGCTAACTTTCCTCTAAATACGTTTTTTCGCTCGCAAGTGTGTAGGATCACGAAAAACTAAGTGCGAATCGGAATTTCGTCGTGGAACTTGTACATTTCGAAGTAAAACGACGCAAGAATTACAGAATTCCAGGTTCCAAGACGCTAACTTTCCTCTAAATACGTTTTTTCGCTCGCAAGTGTGTAGGATCACGAAAAACTAAGTGCGAATCGGAATTTCGTCGTGGAACTTGTACATTTCGAAGTAAAACGACGCAAGAATTACAGAATTCCAGGTTCCAAGACGCTAACTTTTTTCTAAATACGTTTTTTCGCTCGCAAGTGTGTAGGATCACGAAATACTAAGTGCGAGTCGGAATTTCGTCGTGGAACTTGTACATTTCGAAGTAAAACGACGCAAAAATTACAGAATTCCAGGTTCCAAAACGCTAACTTTCTTCTAAATATGTTTTTTCGCTCGCAAGTGTGTAGGATCACGAAAAACTAAGTGCGAATCGGAATTTCGTCGTGGAACTTGTTCATTTCGAAGTAAAACGACGCAAGAATTACAGAATTCCAGGTTCCAAGACGCTAACTTTCCTCCAAATACGTTTTTTCGCTCGCAAGTGTGTAGGATTACGTAAAACTAAGTGCGAATCGGAATTTCGTCGTGGAACTTGTACATTTCGAAGTAAAACGACGCAAGAATTACAGAATTTCAGGTTCCAAGACGCTAACTTTCCTCTAAATACGTTTTTTCGCTCCCAAGTGTGTAGGATCACGAAAAACTAAGTGCGAATCGGAATTTCGTCGTGGAACTTGTACATTTCGAAGTAAAACAACGCAAGAAATACAGAATTGAAGGTTCCAAGACGTTAACTTTCCTCTAAATACGTTTTTTCCCTCGCAAGTGTGTAGGATCAAGAAAAACTAAGTGCGAATCGGAATTTCGTCGTGGAACTTGTACATTTCGAAGTAAAACTTCGCAAAAATTACAGAATTCCAGGTTCCAAGACGCTAACTTTCCTCTAAATACGTTTTTTCGCTCGCAAGTGTGTAGGACCACGAAAAACTAAGTGCGAATAGGAATTTCGTCGTGGAACTTTTACATTTCGAAGTAAAACGACGCAAAAATTACAGAATTCCAGGGTCCAAGACGCTAACTTTCCTCTAAATACGTTTTTTCGCTCGCAAGTGTGTAGGATCACGAAAAACTAAGTGCGAATCGGAATTTCGTCGTGGAACTTGTACATTTCGAAGTAAAACGACGCAAGAATTACAGAATTCTAGGTTCCAAGAAGCTAACTTTCCTCTAAATACGTTTTTGCGCTCGCAAGTGTGTAGGATCACGAAAAACTAAGTGCGAATCGGAATTTCGTCGTGGAACTTGTCCATTTCGATGTAAAACGACGCAAGAATTACAGAATTCCAGGTTCCAAGACGCTAACTTTCCTCTAAATACGTTTTTTCGCTCGCAAGTGTGTAGGATCACGAAAAACTAAGTGCGAATCGGAATTTCGTCGTGGAACTTGTACATTTCGAAGTAAAACTTCGCAAAAATTACAGAATTCCATGTTCCAAGACGCTAACTTTCCTCTAAATACGTTTTTTCGCTCGCAAGTGTGTAGGACCACGAAAAACTAAGTGCGAATAGGAATTTCGTCGTGGAACTTGTACATTTCGAAGTAAAACGACGCAAAAATTACAGAATTCCAGGGTCCAAGACGCTAACTTTCCTTTAAATACGTTTTTTCGCTCGCAAGTGTGTAGGATCACGAAAAACTAAGTGCGAATCGGAATTTCGTCGTGGAACTTGTACATTTCGAAGTAAAACGACGCAAAAATTACAGAATTCCAGGTTCCAAGACGCTAACTTTCCTCTAAATACGTTTTTTCGCTCGCAAGTGTGTAGGACCACGAAAAACTAAGTGCGAATAGGAATTTCGTCGTGGAACTTGTACATTTCGAAGTAAAACGACGCAATAATTACAGAATTCTAGGTTCCAAGAAGCTAACTTTCCTCTAAATACGTTTTTTCGCTCGCAAGTGTGTAGGATCAAGAAAAACTAAGTGCGAATCGGAATTTCGTCGTGGAACTTGTACATTTCGAAGTAAAACGACGCAAGAATTACAGAATTCCAGGTTCCAAGACGCTAACTTTCCTCTAAATACGTTTTTTCGCTCGCAAGTGTGTAGGACCACGAAAAACTAAGTGCGAATAGGAATTTCACCGTGGAACTTGTACATTTCGAAGTAAAACGACGCAAAAATTACAGAATTCTAGGTTCCAAGAAGCTAACTTTCCTCTAAATACGTTTTTTTCGCTCGCAAGTGTGTAGGATCAAGAAAAACTAAGTGCGAATCGGAATTTCGTCGTGGAACTTGTACATTTCGAAGTAAAACGACGCAAGAATTACAGAATTCCAGGTTCCAAGACGCTAACTTTCCTCTAAATACGTTTTTTCGCTCGCAAGTGTGTAGGATCACGAAAAACTAAGTGCAAATCGGAATTTCGTCGTGGAACTTGTACATTTCGAAGTAAAACGACAGTAGTATATAAATTGTTACTTCTGGGCCAGGACATTTGGCGTCTTAAAAAACAAGGCAAAATCTTACAAATTTTGCTGTTTGCCCAAAAGCAAACAACCGAAAAGGGCCCAAAACCTCTCAAAAATCATTAATTTTTATCCACCCCAAAAGTTTCCAAATATGTGTGGACCACCAAAAATTGGGCACACGAAAAAACCGTTAAAATCTCCCAAAATAATGGAAAATTACCTCAAGAACGCCCTAAAAAACTTACAAAATGTCTTGTTTTCAACACCCCAAAATGGCTTTTATTTCTGGACCAGGACATTTGGCGTCTTCAAAAAACAAGGCAGAATCTTACAAATTCAGCTGTTCTCCCAAAGGTAAACATCCGAAAAAGACCTAAAACCCTTCACAAAGCATTAATTTTTATGCACCTCAAAAGTACCAAATATTTGTAGACCACCAAAAATTGGGCACACGAAAAAAACTTTAAAACTACTTTAAGAACGCCCTAAAAAAACTAACAAAATACCGTGTTTTTACACACCCCAAAATGGCTTTTTATTTCTGGGCCAAGCCATTTGGCGCATGCTAAAAAAAAGTAAAAACAACACTAAATCAAGGAGGATACTACGATATTTGACGTCTTAAAAATCTAGGCAGAATCCTAAAAATTTATATGATTTCCCAAAAGTAAACAACCGAAAAAGACATAAAATTCTTCAAAAATTATAATTTGTGCTTATTTTTTCATTGCCATTCAACCCCCCCAAATTGGGTGGGTTTAAATTTTTCCATAGTACTTTGTCTTCTTTGTCTACATCGATTCTGAAAGCTTTATCTGTAACACCCCAATATTCGACTATGCCTTCATGATAATTCTTGGATTCAGAATATTTACAGAATTGATAAAAATAAGTGCAAAACATTCCCCGTTTTCATTCCGACTACAATCCGATCTATTCTTACAGCATCTCCTCTTTCACGACAGCTTATACCGTTTATAGGTATATGTCTATCGAGGAGAATCATCGGCACGACCATCAATCCTGAATTCGTCTTCGACTCATGAGCCTTTGGCGAATCAACAGGACAGGTCATTGTTGTTCGATATTACTGTAAGTCATGAATAGATGGAAGAGTCGCAAAACCGAGAAATGTTTTGAGAATATTTTGGCAGCACTCAGTTGCCCGTCAATCTTCGTGGGTCCTCAATCTCTATGGCCACTCGAGATCTCACCAGTTCAGATTTAAGAACAACTGCATTCTCAATAAAAAAAAGGCGGCGATAGGAATCGAACTCAAAACCTTGTAATTATCTGTCTAACTCTTTACTAACTGAGCTATTTAGGTCTTGTCCATTATAATTTCTAATCAGCTACAATAATACATCAAATTGCGCAATATTATGAAATCAAAAAAAGTTGGATTCGCAATAATTCGAGCCCGAGACCCCTTGGATTGAACGCGAATATCTTACCAACACGCCTATAATGGATCTTATACAGTCGTTTTCGGATTGAATATATTATGCTAATTTTCTTATTGATTAAAAAAATGAAATTCGCTTCGCTAGTCCACTTTGTGGACGCTCATGAGGACTTTGTCCGAATTTAACTATGGTATACATAACAATTATTGTATCCAAATTTATTTTTTAAAGGTAAACACGCACGTAATACGCTCGATGGTGCTCGATGTGATACTGATAACGAATAACGCATTTTGACTTTTGAGCGTTTTTGTTAAACAGACGGTCGATGGTCGAGCGTTGGTATGGTCTATAAAATTCCTTGAACAATATAAACAATTTTTTCCGTTATAGAAATTGTTCTTATTCTGATTAACAATCAATACTTTTAAATTTTTAGCTGATTTTTTTGGTTTGCATATCTTAATTGAATTCTAGACACAATATTATCACAAGTTCATTCACATCCTAATTGTTAGGATTTTACATTGTCTAAAAAAATATTATTACACCTAAGTAACGATGCCAACGTAAAATTTGTTTTTTTATCATTTGTTTTTGTAAGACAACTACTTACTAAAATTGTTTTTTTTTTGTTTTGTGATATTAAACCGTTATACATTTTTATATTTTGTAAATAATAAAGTTTAAATTGGGCCAGTTTATAAAAAGCAAAACAATATAGTTAGCGCCATCTAGAGCAGTGTGTGTCTGTCTATATTCTGTTCAGAACCAACTGTGGGAACGAAATCAATAATCTTGGGTCACAGAATATGACAGGTCGTTTTTTATTACATGAAACATTGTTAATATTTTGATCATTTTTTATAATAAAGTTAGTATCATTCAAAAACATTTAGACTTAAAAAATCCTGTCTAGACAACCTATATCAATAAAATTAAATACATAAATGTTAGCTTTAAGAAACGTAGGTTAGGCAACTCTGTTAGCTAGTAGGAGTACTGCGGGTGGTATGTGTTTGCGGCACAGGGCGAACCACCCCTACCCTTGTAGGAGGGAGAACCGCAGCTGGACGGTGCAAGATCTGACCGCGGTCTCTTCCTCAAGCAGCGCTCAACGAGACCAGTTCGATTTCTGTTATCTTTATCTACCTTTATTGTGAAATACACATATTTAATTACTCCAGTATTTGTTTGCGGACGACCCCCTTTGAGCTTCTCCAGAACCACCTGACACGAGTCCAGAGAGTAAAACGAGACCCAACACCTCAGAAGTGGGATTTGGACGCCGAGAGAACACCACGAGACCACCCCGAGACCACGAGACCACCCCGAGACCACGAGATCCACAAGAGCGCTGGGACAACGAGGAAGCAGCAAAAGAGACACCAACACGTGAGTTTGAGCGTCAGAGACCCCCGAGACAACAGAAAGGACACCCGAGCACGTGGAGATGCCCCAAGTACCGCTCGACAAGTTCGAGGAGTTCGCAGCCGCCATGAACCGGGACGAGCGGAGCGAAGGCGATGAAGGTGAGAACCCCCGGAGGACGCCGAGGATCGAACCAAGTGTAGACGGTAATGGTAACGACCGAACCATGTGGGAACGGATACTTCAGGAACAGGCCGAGCAAACCAGAAGGCTCGTCCTGGACGTGTTGGAGAGTACAGAGAGGAGCACCCGGAGTCAGAGCTCGCGAGAGTCCGAGGACACCAGAAGTTACCACGTGGTCCCGGACTTCTCCAAGTCCATCAGAGTTTTCTCTGGCGAAAACCTAAGCGACAGCCAAACGTGGCTGAAGGGACTGAGTGCGACCGCCGCGTTGCACCACTGGCCGGACGAGTACAAACTGGAAGCGGCACGAACCAGCCTGAGGGGACCGGCTAGAGAATGGTACGAGGGCAGGATAGACACAATCCGAACGTGGGCAGACTTCGAGGATGCTTTTCGAAGGACATTCGTGCATGAAACCACGCACACTCAGCGGTGGAAGGCGATGACTGCACGAATGCAGGGCGCAAAGGAGTCGGTCCACGCATATTTCCTGGAAAAAGCCAAGCTATGCCGGCAGTTAAATCTGCCTTTCCATGAGCAGAAGGAACAGATTGTGGTCGGGGTACACTCCCGAGAGCTGGCGGCAATGCTAATGTCGAAGGGACACTATGACGAGGACGACCTCTTTAGGGACATCGTGGCGTTCGAGAGGATGACGGCCGAGAGGAGAGACCGTCACAAGGGCGAGCGTGCGATTGTCCAGCAAACGAGGTCCACACAAGAAACCCGATCCACCAAGGCCAACGACAAACCGGGTACCGATTCAGGCGACCAAAATAAACGTTTACCATCGAGAGACCAACAAGGTCGACCCCTGTGCTATGCGTGCAAAGAATATGGACACGTGGCGAGACACTGCGGAGCCCCACAGCAGAGAGAGCACACCGCAACACAAAAAAGACCCCGAGAAGACCAAGCGGGAGCGACAGTGAACGTGATAGCTGCAGAGACGACAGGCAAGAGATATTGCAAAGACGTCGTACTCGACGGCAGGTACGTGGTGCAGGGATTCGTCGACACGGGCAGCGCCATCTGCAGCATCCAGAAGAGCGCGGTCAAGAAGTTTCGGATGAAAGAGGTGCCTGAAGCACAAGCACTCTACGCGTTCGGAGACACGACTAAGCCGGTGATGCACGCCAAGAGCAAAGTTCTGGCATCGATAGCCATAGACGGTGTAAAGGTGGGACCCCTAGAATTGATCACAGTCCCGGATGAAGCACAAGACACCGAACTGATCATTGGACGTCCCTTTTGCGATGATGATCGAGTAGCGTACATTAAGAAAGGAGGTGACCTGATGTTTGGGTACGCCAGAGAAGCCCCATTCAGTGACTGGGATGTTGAAGCGATCGTAGGCAGCAGTGGAGCACGCATGATGGAGTCTGTGACAGTGCCTCCGCTGTCAGTGGTGGAAACTATAACAACATCCAGCTACGGTCAGAATAAAGTGATGCGAATCTACAATGCTTGCAACCAACCAATCACCTGTGAACCAGACCAGCCCGTGGAAGCAACTACGACGAAGGAGGAGCTTTGTCTACCAGTGGACAAGATCCCAGAGATGTCCATTCAGAGTGGGTCGGAAATACCCCCAGAGCAGCGAACAAGGATATACCAATTAGTGGACACCTTTAGAGACTGTTTCGCGTTACGTCTCGAAGAGCTGAGATGTACTGACATGGTGCAGATGGACATAACAGACAATGATGTACCAGTGAGATCGTTACCATACAAGTGTTCGGCGAAGGATAGACAGACAATCGCAGAGATCGTGGCGGACCTAAAAAGGTGCGGTATAGTGTCGGAAACGAACAGTCCTTACGCATCGCCTGTGCTTCTTGTGCGGAAAAAGAACGGTGATCCGAGGTTAGTGGTGGACTACCGCAAGCTAAACCGACAAACGGTCCACATAAATTATCCAATGCCGGAAGTAGATGAACAATTCAAACATTTGTGCGGTGCCAAGATGTTCGCGACCCTCGATTTGGCGAACGGCTACATGCAGGTACCCCTAACCTCAAAGGCGAAGGCGAAGACAGCGTTCATCACACCAGACACGACAGGGGAATTTAACCGGATGGTGTTTGGGTTGGCAGGAGCGCCCTTCGAATTTGTGCGTCATATGAACGTTGTTTTAGGGCCATTGCGAATCCAAGCGCAGATCGAGCTCAGAGCCCCACAATGTCTCAACTCGCAGAGACAGTTGAAGAACGAGGAAATCGCGTGCACCAGGTGCGACACCACTCTGAAAACGGCAGTCAAGGCTTACGAGAGGACGAACCAGCCTAGTGCGCGCGATGCCAGAACCGCCACCCGAGAAGAAGAAATCGAAGAAGCTCAGGGCAGCAACGAACTGTTGCAGGACAGAACTCTCAAGAGCCAGCTGACCACTGAAGAGTTAACAGTGGCCAACGAGAAGCCGGAGCGAAGTGAGAAAAATGCCGCAGCGAAGATCGAACGCACCAAAATCGACCCAGAGACGCAGATGCAGAAGGTGACCGAACTCAAGAAGGAGAACGTCGACAAGAAGCTGATCGAAGAGGAGCAAGTCGCCGAAAGACAGGTCAGAGCGAGAGAAACACAGGTCCCGTCGCTGAGCCGCGAGCTGAACGAGTCCAACATCAAAGTCGAGGAGTTGGAGAGGATCAGGAGACGACTCCAGGCTGAACGCGACGAGCTCCTGGAGAAGGTGAACAACACCATCAGCGAAGAGGGGTTGCTGACCGACACGAAGCGCCGCCTCGAAGCCAGAGCCACCGTGAAATTGAAGAAACACCAGAAACTGAAAGCCGAGTGCAAGCGTCGCCAGAAGCACCGGGAGTTCCTGACGAGCACGCTGCAACATGGCAGTATCAACCATGCCGTATGCCGAATCAGAAGTCAGCGCCAGTTCCCGAGCATGCGTCACCATGACCGGCGACACATCGCTGGGTGCCTCCTTCGCGTGCACACGAAGCCACCTAGAGGAAAACAAGCCGGAGAGCGGCACCCCACTTCACAAAGGTCAAGACCCACTCAGCGACCACATATTGTCAACCGAGTCTCAGTTCAGAAGAAGAAGAGAGTGACAGTGCTAGTGCGGGAGTGCAAAACAAAGCAGAGTACCCGAGTGCGAGTGATGCGGTACCCACACAAGCACCAGAGGCCATCGGAAGACCTCAGCGCATCTGGAGACCTCCGGCCAAGTTAGCTGACTGTGTGACCGACTAGATTAAGAAATTAGTTTAGTGAGTTAATGTTAGGGACTGAAATGTAGAAATGTAATGTTAGGAGACTAGATTTAAGGAGAAAATGTGAGTTTGTCGATGCGGGACGCATCTTGTCATCAGGATGGTCGAGTGTTAGCTTTAAGAAACGTAGGTTAGGCAACTCTGTTAGCTAGTAGGAGTACTGCGGGTGGTATGTGTTTGCGGCACAGGGCGAACCACCCCTACCCTTGTAGGAGGGAGAACCGCAGCTGGACGGTGCAAGATCTGACCGCGGTCTCTTCCTCAAGCAGCGCTCAACGAGACCAGTTCGATTTCTGTTATCTTTATCTACCTTTATTGTGAAATACACATATTTAATTACTCCAGTATTTGTTTGCGGACGACCCCCTTTGAGCTTCTCCAGAACCACCTGACACGAGTCCAGAGAGTAAAACGAGACCCAACATAAAATTATCGTTTTCAATCTCATTTTATTCTAGGTAAACAAATTTCACACTTCTACCGTTCGTAAATGAGATAACACATTTTGTACAGAAAGACAGTTTTTAGAAATGTATAAACATAAACAAATTCGGTACCATATATCAGCTTAGCTAACATAAACGATAATTTCAAAAAAAAATTCGTTTTGTTATAATCCGACGGAACGTCTAAAAGTTAAGTTTTATAAGGGATTTATGTGAACTAAGCTATATGATACATATCCTTTACAATTTACTAGATTTTACGATCAGCTTGTCATCAGAAATATTTGCGAAAGAGTCAACAACCTGTTCATTAGATGTTGCAAAACCGCAGACAGTTACTTTTTGATGGTTCGTGTATAGCCCAATATATATTTTGTCTTTTATAATATTCTCTCCTTCAAAAACTTTATAGTACTCTTTGTCAAAAATTTGTTTGAGACCAGCTTGTGCACTACTCTGACCAAACTTCACTTCTATAATTATTCCTGTGCCATCCTTTCTTATAAACAGTAAGTCAAGTCGATTTTTCTTATTGTCTTGACAAAATCGTTCACAAGATGGATCGAATTCGTTCACACATAAAGTGAAGAGAACAGCCTTAAGCTCATCATGATTCTTTGGCTTGAAACTTCCAGAAAGTAAGCTTGCAATGGAATCTGCGAACTTTTGAAATGATTCATTATTGTCACGATCTAGATCTTTTATAGCCGTCGTATATATGTTAATCATCTCTCTACTAATATTGTATTTGGTCATGTAGTATGATTTATCACAAAACTGATTAATAATTTCGTCTGTGGCTTCACCGTTTGGTATAGCGTAAACACACCGGTTTTGATTCTTTTCAATTACGTTGAAATATCCACGATCCTTCATGTACTGAAGGAATAAATTGGCACGTTCGTCATCGATCTCACTAGGTTGTAACATCACTTCCATTAGCATTGAAACGTGTTCAGGTGTCAATTCATACAGAGGATCCTCTACAGTAACTGTACCTTTGGTAATAATATCACTGAGTTTGTCTCTAATACCCCCAACTGCAAACAGTTTGTTCAAGGGTTGAATCCCGTGGCTACTAAAATAGCATCTAGATGCGTGCTTCTTTGTATCTGGACTCTTATTAGTTTCATGTTTCGCGCGTCGCCGTGCAACTTTCCAATCCTGGAGATATTTTAAAACAGAAAATGTGTTATATAACTGTAGATTTGTGCCAAACACTTCATAGCCATTATAATATGATAAAATGTCGGCTTCATTAAAGCCCTTGAATAAACGCATCTTTAGCAAATCTGCTACTTCAGCCTTGGTAAATCCATAATATTCAGAAAAATCATGATTTTCTAGGAATGGACAAATAGAAACATTGTTCGCGTACGGTGATATAGTTGTTGACAATAAAACACAGGCGTTAATCAATGCACCTAATACCTTCTCATTACCTTTTAGAACGGTACTCAACATTTCCCCGATATACCGAATGATCTTGCTTATGTACGCTTGTTTTATGTTTTGTTCTGGGTTATGTAGCAACTTCATAAGAGGAGCGTCGAATTCTTCTATCAATATCAGCACTGTTTTATTGAACTGGCTACACAAATATTCTACTAATTGGTCTAAAGAATGCCGCAAATTATCTTCACTTAACTCGGAGATAATTTCTTTACCTTCCTTCATTTCCCCTTTTTCGCCATTACAAAACAAATTAAATTTTGCCCTATCCCGTTCAGATAAATGGCTTTGTTTGTCATCACCCAAATACCCGTGCCGTTTATATGTTTTACACAAACTTCTTTTGAGTGTCTCAATAAACGCGTTCCAATTATGAGGCGAAATATCCTTCAAGCTAAAGAAAATTACTGGATGTTGACCACAATGTTGGTAGAAGAATTGTCTGCTGTCGCATGTTCCATCTTCCAAATCGTCGTCCATGTGCTTTGTAGGACAGGTGCAGCTGTAAATTTGCAAGTGCTTGGTTCTAATAACGGTCTTGAATAGTTTGTAATTTTTTGGTGGAGTTTTGTTTTTATCTTCGACCCATTTTCCGGCTACATTTTTTTCCAAACAGGTTACGATATTTCCTTGTTCATCCACATCTGGTTCACAGAACACCTTCAAGGTATTCATGATTACCGATTTACCAAATCGACTAGGTGCTGTGATGAGAATTTTCTTTGCCCCTGATTTTTCATTTAGACTTCCTTCAAAAAAACATTTTATAAATAGCGTTTTATCAATTAACGCACCAGATCTAAGGAGAAGCTGCTCAAATTCTTCCGAGTCTATAAGACAATCTTTCTGAAAATTTGAAAGAAACATTGCTAATAAAGAAATTAAGATCAACAAATTAACTTACATTGTCGTCAGAATTACTTTGGCCATTCCCTTCAAGTCCTTGGGCACCAGCTCCTTGAACCTCTACACTTCTGTTTTCGGTTGTTACATCCATCTGGTTATACAACAGGACACAATATATTAAATTAAGGCCGGGATTAACAAAATTTATAAAGAAATTTAACAACATACTAAAATTTATACAAAACTTACATTTTCACTTATTCCGGACAAAGTTTCCAAGTCTGAAGAAATCGCCAATCTAGTTCTTTTACAAGGGGGCTGGGCCATTTATCTACAATAACAACATTAACAATAAAAAATTATAATTAATCGTAATAATAATAATCAGTCAGGTGAACATGGCTTGTAAATATAAGTAATTAAAATATGTAAAAAAAATAATCTGTAATGATAAGATCCTCAAACGGATAAATCAATGCTGAAAGAAAAAAAAATTAAGTAGCCCTTTATGATCAAGCTACAGAGTGATAAACAATGACTGAATCTGTTGGTATTAAAACAATCGAAAAATATCGACTTTTGTTTGCGGCCAAGTTGTAAAATCTGGACAAACCGTAAGTCACAATATTCGAGCGTGCATGTTCAATTAGGTTATCTCACATTGGGGATTTGAAAACACGATGAAAGGGAAAAAGGTTAGAAAGTCACAAACCCTGTCAAAATGTTGTCGGTGCAGTTAAATTTGACAACAGGAAATGTATTTATTCACAAAATCAATTGGTAATTAACTATTTTCTAACTTTTAAAAAGTTTGAAAGTGACAATTACTCACTTTCACTCCCATTCCCTGGGTACGTTTCAATCGGTCAGTAATAATAAGAAAAAGACGTCGGTAATGAGACGTAGCAGTTAGTAATGGTCATTCTTAAATTGTGCAGGCACAGACAATATGTTTGTTAAAAAACTAAACAATTGTAAGTTTGATGTGAATTTGTTAAGTGTATGATTTTAAGAAATGAAAAATTTACTTTTAATGTTAAAATAACATTTTTAATTTACAATGCGAAAATTTCCGATAATAATGCGGAATCTGGAAAAGTGCCCCGAATGCTTGCAGCGTTTCCACGTTGAATGGCAAGGGAAATCCTCTCAAAAAGGAATTTCTTAGATTTTGAATCCCCTGATTCCGCGATAAGTCGGTCTCCGATTACATTAATAAAATCTATTGTTTCTTTGCACCAAGGGCCTAAGGTTTCAAAGGCTAAACCTTTAAATATGTAGTTTGACGAAATAATTGAACGATATTTGTTATGTTTGCGTTTGCAAGCCATTTCAGCGGCAAAACCTGAGACTTCAGATGTTTTCAATACGTAACTGTCTGCAAGTGTATCTACGACAGTAACGTCCCAAACCAAAGGTTGACCTTTATTCCACGGTATTAAAGTCATCCCATCAGGGCGTTTTGTTATTTAATTTGTTAAGTAATTTAATGAACGATAATATTATAATAGAGTTAGGTTTTTACCTATTTTTTATTAAACTATTTATTACTTAGCAGAGGTACAAATTTCATTCAAAGTTGCAGTGCCGCCAACAGATTCAGTCATTGTTGATCACATCGAAATATCAGTAACCTCCTTATTTCTTTTTGAATGATGGAGGCAAATATTTTTTAAATAAATTAAAAAAAATGACCAATACTAAAGAGAACAAAATTGTAGCAGAATATTATACACCATTAAAAACAAGACAACCATCTGAACTCCAGCAATTTAAAAATAGCTACAAATCTTTTACTCAAGATAAAAAACTAAATATACCAAAAAATATCAAAGAAGTAACTCAAATGAGAAATCGTAATTTTGCTATCGAATATCTCAATTCGACCGTAAATAAAAAACTAACAAAGACAGAATTTTGCAAATCTAAAAGTATTTCCAGAAATTCCCTAAATATGGGGCTAAATTCTGTTGGCATAAAGATTACATGTAAAACGAGAACAAATGAGAACAAACGGGAACAATCCGGAACAAAAGACAACAAATCGGAACAATTGGGAACAAAACAGAGAAAAAGTAAAATAAAAAGTAAAAAAATATTCGATAATGTAGAACACAAAGCAGGTAGTCGTAATATATAAGTTTAGATGAAGAAGCAGATGAATTAATTAGTAAATCTTTAGAAACTTTTCAGTCATAAATGGACAAACTAGTTTCATACATTCCCAACGATGAGAAAGAAAAATGGAAAAAAGATTTAAAACCTATTATTACTGAAATAGACAGATTAGAAGATGGAGCAAAAATAGTTGGTTTCAAACAAGAAGTTGTAGATAAATATATTGCAAGAAAAACAGCTAATTTATTCCTTGAACAATTAATTATGACTGACTGTGAACTAGAGTCCGCTAATAATAAAATAGATGAATTGGAATATAAATTAGATAACTACAATAATTACGATCCTAAGAAACTAGCAGAATTAAGAAACAAAACAGTAGTAATACCATCAAACATCGATGATGTAAAGAAAAGAACTTTGAAAATATTTGAAAGACATACTAAAAATATGAGAGCAATAAATCAAGATTCAAAAATTGTAAATTAAATGGAAAGTACTGTATTCAAGAATTTAAATATATTCAATGAAGAATATCCAAAATTCCGAAAAAAGTTTTCAAGTCTCATTCAACAAGTTAATAAATTAAAAATTATTATTTTTGTTCTTATGTTTATTATCGTAATTGTAATTATTGTTTTCTTAATTTATTACTTCAACACTAATAAAAAATAGCGATTTATTCAACAATGTCCATGAACGTACCTATGATGATACTAATACGTGTCCATAAGCTAATGTATCTGTAGAATTAGGTAAAAGGTATCTTTTATCATCTTTCCAACTTAGAGACTTTTTCTTTACTTCTTCAGTAAATATATCATGTTTATGACTCCTGATCACTTTCTGTCTATGGAAGTATTCTTTTTGATTAAACAAGCAATTTTTGTAATCTTCAAAACTTATTTCTTTCTTCAATACTGCTTTTTTGATACCTTTTAATTTTTTCGAAACAGACGTTTCAGTTCTGTAACTGTACATTTTTGACCTTAAACCTATGCATTCTAATATCTTAATACCATTCAATTCATCTTTGAACTTCCCTATTACTTTCTTATTTTTATCAGAATATAATGGATGATCCTTTGGATAATCAGATGTATCAAAATAGTCGGGATTGTTTTTCATAAATTCATAGAAATCGGCATTTTTAATCTCATATATAAAGCTATCAGTGTCTCCATAAAGAAGTTTTACGTTTTCATTAAATTCTTTTTTAATTACATTGTAATGGAAGTTATACATTAACAATTTCGATAAATCTAATACAGCTTGCCCAATATAAATTGGTTTATTAAACAATACTTTTGTTTTAAAATTGTGAACTGCTGCCAGGTGTTTGCTAAATATAGTTCTGTGTTTAAAATTAGGTTTGTTTATCGCTTTTTGTAATTTTTCTTCATCACAATATAATTTAATATTTTGTTGGTTTCTAACAGATTGCATAGACTTACCATATGGAGCATTAACCATTAATTTCCAGAAATCTTTTTCAAAATCATTTTTCGCCTTTTGTCTTTGTTCAGTATTAAATTTTACATATGGTGCTATGAAATTTGACTGAGTAAATTTTATACCTCTGTGAACCTTTGTTATTCTAATACCTAAATTTTTGTAAAGTTTTAATGTTTCGTAATGAATTATATAATTTTTCTTATCATAGAAATGACAAAGTAGTTTTTCTACTTTTCCGCCCGGAGGAATTCTATTTTCCGGAGCTAAAGGGAGATCTTTGAATTTGTTATGAATAGCTAAGTCTACTGGAAATGCTAAATCGACTTCCAAAACATAACCCGTATCACTATCTGATACCAATATACATACATACATTCATCACAAGTCAACCATTTTTCTGGTAATTTCTGAGATAAAGCCCATCCATATAGATTATTAGCATCTATATAGATAATCTGAGTATTTTCATCTGCTTGCGAATACCTGTTACTACACAGTGAAATTCCTCCTCTAATTCCCTTTTCAAAAAACAAATACATTTCATAATCAGTTAATAATTCCAATTCCACTAAAGTATATTTGAGCATACAGTCCCAAGCTAACCCCGGAGTTGTATAATACCAAACAGGATTGAGTCCATAACTCTTTTCCAAACATAAGTCTCTAAAATTTTCAAATACATCAATTAACAGCAAAACATCTAGTTTTAAGTATAAATCATGCCATTCACCCAAGTTTTTAATTTTAAAATGTTTCCATACTTTCACTGCATGTTTGAATTCTTCTTGAGAAATTCCTTCTTTTGTGAGCGAAGAATAAAATTTATCTATTGATGGAAGTTTTGTTTCAGAAAATTTCTCAAAAGAATCCATGTATTCATAAGGATATATTCCTTTTCTAATTATCTTGCTTTTTTCTTTCCTAAATAACACATCTAATTCATTATTTGAAAAGTATTTAATTATTTCTCTCAACTGACTTGATTCCAGATTAGATGACAAATTGTCTAGGCTACTTGCTAAAAATCTAAATGAATCGATAAATCTCAATTCGATATATCCATTATCATCCATTCTTAAAATTTTACTGAAAGAAATATACTTCTCTTCGTTATTAGGTATTAATTTCAATTGACTTTTATCTTCTCCTAGATTTTTTATAAACAAATGACAATCGTAAGAACTTAAATTATGAAACAAAATTGGAATAAACAATCGTTGTCTATATTTCAAATTGCATTTTCTACAAGCAGCTCCCCTATATTTTCCAGTGTAGTGATCATGATCTCTTACTTTTGGGTTTTCTATAGAAAACACATTTTCACAAAGATAACAAATTTTTGTTTTTTTATATTCTTCTAGTTCGATATCTTTTATGGGTTTATTTTCTTTTAATAACTTATATATTGTTCTGACATGTTCAGTTATTCTTTTTATAAAACATTTATCACTTTCCTCTCCTCTGTAAATTTCCAATGGGTTATCAAAACACTATCCCACCTCCACCCGGCGGCACGGCAATTTTGCCGGAGCACATACACTATTACGGATATTACTATCAAGTAATAGTGCAGTGCTTATCAACATAATTACCGGCGTCTCGCCTCCGCATTTTGACTTTGTTGTGTATTATGTTCTGTGTCAATGTTAAGGAACTTCCTCACGATGTGACATGAGTATAATAATATACCTTTTTGAATTTCAACTACCAATGTGTTATCTAAATCCAGAATTTTTAAATTTTTAAAAAGAGATTGCTGTACTATTCCCGTTGCTGAAATTACAAGTGGTAAAATCGAAATTTTTTCTAAACACCAAAGATTTCTCATAGCAACGGACAGCCCTAAATATTTATTAATTTTTGTGTTATATGTCTGTGTTATATTATGTGAATTTGGAACAGCTATATCTAAAAGATATGCTTGCTTTTGTTGTTTATTTAAAATTATAATGTCTGGTCTGTTATGCTTAATATGAATGTCAGTTAAAATTGTTCTATCAAAATATAACTTGTAACTGTCATTTTCCAAACAACTTTCTGGTGTATATTTAATTTTTGACAATGGTCGTAAATTATTACTTTAATGCAAGATGTCATAATTTTATAAATTGTAGGTAGACATGTGATTGGCCTATATTTTGATGGATTCTTAGTATCGGAATCTTTTGGTTTCAGATATGTTATACCATGGGCCAAAAACTCTGGAAATGTGTTAGGTTCCCTAATAAATCCGTTAAAGTGATCAAGTAAGCATTTATGAATACAAGTAAATTTTTTTAACCAAAAGTTATGAATTTGGTCACCTCCAGGGGATTTCCAATTATGTGAACTATTAATATTTTTAACTAAAATTTCAAGGCTAATTTGAATATGATGTCGATCATTACTATCTGGTATATCATTTTCTAAATGAGGAATCCATTCTGCCTGATTATTAAATTGAACTTCATTTGACCATATGTTTGACCAGAATTCTTTAATTTCGTTTATATTTGGTGTACCATTATTAGTTTTAGTTTTATTATCTGTTAAATTTTTGTAAAACAACTTCTCATTATTTCTAAATAGTTTGTTTTCAAATTTCCGTTGTTTATTATTTTTATATCTTTTGAGTCGTTTAGAATAAATATTTAACTTCTGTAATAAAGTGTCTTTGATTTCTATTAATGTTTTATTATATTCATTATATTTTAAACAATGTATTCGGTTGTTATTTAAAATGGATTGAATACAATTATTTAGATGATTAGAATTTATACCCTTTAAATATTGAGTTATTCTACCTAAATCTCGTCTGATATTATTAATACGTTTATTTAGTCTTTGTTCCCATTTTGGTAATTCTTTCGTTTTTATATTATTTGTCTGGCCAATTTCTTTTGATCCATTTAATCTGATAATTGTTAAAGCTCCACTATATATAATACTGTGTAATTTTTTAAAACTTGTGGTGTTATTTACAAATTTAGGTAAAATGAATTGATTTAAAATTTCAATCATTGCAAAGAATTTTTTGGAGCTTTGTTGTTTAGGTAATAGTGGTCTATTAAATGGTTCTATATGTTCAAATTCGTTCAGAGTTCTATTAAATTCATCTTCAATTTGTTCTTTAAAATTTTGATGGTAGTAAAAATTTTTATTAATAACATGTATGTTATAGGATAATAATTAAACACGACACTAACTTTCGGTTTTTAATTGAAATTGTAACTCAAAACACGTGTAAACAGCAATAATGGTCAACACGTCTTTTCTTGTAGCGTCCCTTGCTACTCTGACGCCCGGGGGGCCGGGGGTAATTCGAGTCGCCGGTCGGCCCCCACTCTTGACCATCTACGGGTCCACAGGTCCGGCTCCACGACAGGTCCGGCTTCGGCGGTAGCGACATCAACACGGCCCTCCTGACCAGCAGCCCGTTCTCGGGGTGCGTCCGCGAGAAACTCAGGGTCTAGCAATTCACAGGTTGCTTAGTGACAATTACTAGAGTACACTCGGCAGAAGTCAAGCAGAGGGTCTCGCGCGTTGAGAGCACAGTCTTACACACAAGTAATCAGAAAACTTAGTAATTTTCATGTCTCTCGGACTTTAACAATGTCCGTCTGACAGTCTAGCTGTTTCTCGGATTTTGACAAGATTCGTCTAACAGTTCGGCTATGTTTCTCGGATTTTGACAAGATCCGTCTAACAGTTCGGCTAAGTTTCTCGGATTTTGACAATATCCGTCTAACAGTTCGGCTATGTTTCTCGGATTTTGACAAGATCCGTCTAACAGTTCGGCTATGTTTCTCGGATTTTGACAATATCCGTCTAACACAATTCGCACTCACAGAAACAAGGTTGTAATCGAAAAGTAACACACACACTCACCATCGTCAGATGTGTTATCAGAGAAGTCATCCGAAAATTCACCAGGCCAACGCCGCAAACGGTCCTTTGGTGCCACTTGGCGACGGCCGGTACTTCTGCATTTGATCTCAAAACGGTCGCCCGGCAAGAGGGCGGTGATTTCAAACGGTCCCTTGAACTTGGGGTCCAACTTGCCCATCCTGGGATTTTGTTGTTGGAGAAACACGAATGTGCCGACGGCAAAGGTTTTATTATCACGCCGTGCTTTGTCGAAGCGTTCCTTTTGAGTACGGGCGTTGACACGTAATCGCTCGTATGCAAGATCTCGGTCTTGACGAAGATCAATTTTAATTACATTTTGAGGGACTGAATCGACAAGAGATTGGACCTGGGGTACATTAGTATCGGCGCCGATCAAAAGGTGTAGTGGAGTAAAACCCGTTGTTTTTTGAACCGTCGAGTTTAGGGTTAACTGAACTTTTGGTACAACGCTCGTCCATTCCGACACTTTCTGAATTTCGACAGCTAGCAAGGTAATTACTGTCGCCACATATCGCTCCACCTGACCGTTGGCTCGGGGAGCAGCAGTTGCAATTAGGTGATGTTCAATTTTAAGGCCGTTCAAAAGGTCCCTAACCTTTTTGTCAGTGAAATTTGTTCCCCGATCGCTTATCATTCGAGCGGGAGTCCCGAACAGCAATAAGTGAGTTTCCAAAGCGCTCACCATTTCTGACCCTGTTAGAGTGCGGAGCGGAATTAACAATACATACTTTGTGAACGCGTCGATTAGGAGAAGAATATGTTTAAAGCCCTCAGTTGTCACTTTAAATGGTCCCAGACAGTCCGCATGTACGGTATGGTAAAGGAGTAGGTGTCTTGTCGATAGAATGCAGTAACCCCTGTTTGGGACCACTGGGTCGCTTGGTCGTGACACAAACTAAACAGTGTGCGATATATTTCTTCACGAACGAAGTCATTCGGGGAAACCAGAACTGCTCCCTTACTTTGTGAAGGGTTTTTTCCCCTCCGACATGACATTGCTCATCGTGATATAACCGCAACAACCCTAGACGACTGCCTTTGGGCACAAAATAACGGAAGGTGACGGAGCCCGTCCATCCGCAGTTTTCGGTACAAAATCGAGTGTTTAACTTCAAAATCGCTCACTACAGGGTCGCCAGCGTTTATTTGGGCAATAATAGACTTAGTTTCTCTGTCCTTGGATTGTTCGATTTCTAGCCACGTGCCCTCAGCTATTGGATTCACTGCCAGGACTGTGTTCGGCGGATTACGACTAAGGTAGTCTACATGAGCCACGTGTTTGCCCTTTCGATACTCGACTTCAAAATCAAAGTCCTGTAAGTAAATCCACCAGCGGGCCACACGAGGAATTAGATCCCTTTTATGGACCGTTGCCTTAATGGCATTGCAATCAGTCACAATCTTGAATGGTATTCCAATTAGATAAACGCGGAAATGTTTTAAAGCATTAACAATTGCGAGCGTTTCGAGTTCGTAGGAGTGGTAACTCGACTCCGCTGGGGTCGTTCGCCGACTGAAATAGGCCACAACACGAAGAGCAGAATCGGGAGTAGGTTTTTGAAACAGTATTGCCCCGTAGCCAATGGAACTGGCGTCCGTGTGAACTTCGGTAGGTAGGGAAGCGTCAAATATCGAAAGTAGAGGCTGGGCACTCAAATGTTGGATCACATAACGTTTTGCTTCTTCGTGCTCTTTGTTCCAGCTGAAAGGCGTGGATTTCTTTGTCAATTGAGTTATAGAAGCCGTGCGACTAGCGAATTCCGCGATAAACTTACGAAAATAGCTGGCGAGTCCCATGAATTGTCGAACTTGTTTTACATTACCGGGTGCAGGAGAATTTGCCAAAGCCGTAACCTTACCGGTGCTGGGTCGAATGCCTTCAGCAGAAACAGAGCGTCCTAAGTAGTCGACAGTTGTTTGAAAAAATTTACATTTGTTGATATTCAGGGAAAAACCCGCCTTAGCTAGGGCGGTAAGGACTAACTCCAGTTTTTCGATACGATTTTGGCAAGGCCAAAAGGCATCCCGAGGTATTCATAGTGGCCGTCTGGTGTCACGAACCCAGTTTTGGCAACGGAATCCGCGGCGATGGGTATCTGGTAAAACCCGGATGCCATATCGAGAGCGGTGAAGTAAGTGCCGTTGCCTAAACGATCCAGCTGGTCCTCGATTAGGGGTAGGGGAAAACGGTACTTGACGGTGATACGGTTAAGTGCCCGGAAATCAACGCACAGTCTATCACTGCCGTCTTTTTTTTTGACAAGAAGCACTGGGCTAGCGTAAGGGGACTCGCTTTCCTGAATGATTTTGTTAGAAAGCAGGTCGGAAACCATTTCGCGAATCTTTTGTCGTTCTGCCAACGTGAGACGATAAGGATGATAGCTAATAACTTTATCGCTTTTCAAGACAATTCGAAGCTCAGCAGTCTGTATTTTATTTACTACATTATTGGAAGTTATCATGTTTTGGAATCTTGATATCAGAGAAGAAAAACGTGCTTGCTCGACACCGTTCAAATTCGATATGGCTGGCGGGATCCAACCAGTAGAAACAACATTGACTTGTTTTGGTTTGCTGAGCGCGTTCATGCGAACTAAGCGAGCGCCAGTCTTATCAGTGACGATCCCGATATCGTCATACTGGACAGGATATTTCGCGAATCACGCCACAGATAAGATAGTACGTATCAAAGGTTTCGCTCGACAGAAGAACAGCTGCTTTTAGTTTTTCGGCTAGATTTCGCTTCGGAGGGAAAATATCCACGATGTCGGCCTTGAACGTTTCCCAGTCTCGCTGCGTCGGCTCCCAGTTTTCGAACCAGGCAACAGCGGTGCCCTTCAGTACTTTTCCAGCGCGAGCGACCGTTTCTCGCCCGCTCCAACCTAATTCGTGTCCTAATTGTTCGATTTCGCCGCACCAAACGGCAGCTCCAAGGTCAGCCTTCGATGGATCAAAAATCGGGAGGGCGACATCATCCCCATTGTGTTTTGAATGGCCCAACGAATCTTGCAGTTTCTGCAGGAGTGCTATCAAGGCTTCTTGGGCCTCCATGGTCCTAGTGGCGTTCGTAGGCGAATCCCACTTCTGATGTTATAGGATAATAATTAAACACGACACTAACTTTCGGTTTTTAATTGAAATTGTAACTCAAAACACGTGTAAACAGCAATAATGGTCAACACGTCTTTTCTTGTAGCGTCCCTTGCTACTCTGACGCCCGGGGGGCCGGGGGTAATTCGAGTCGCCGGTCGGCCCCCACTCTTGACCATCTACGGGTCCACAGGTCCGGCTCCACGACAGGTCCGGCTTCGGCGGTAGCGACATCAACATGTATATCATTATAACTCAAGTCTAAATTATGTATGTCTGTTTGTATGGTGTTTGGTGAATCGAGAATTGGACAGAAAGAGTCATTATGGTTAGATAAACTTTGTAAACTTTGCGGTTCAACAGAATTTTGGAGTAAATTATTAGAAACTTCATTATTGTCAGAATAATTAATTGACAATTCTAACTTTACATCATTTTTGATCTTTTCTAAAATTGCCGAAGGGATATAGTTTTTCTTCATAATGGCTCTCCTCTGGTCAGCTAAATTTTGAATAGTAACAGGAAACTGGGGGTACTTACTTTGGAACGCTTTAAATAAATCAAGCCTGTAAGTACTCACAACATCCTGTAGTTTTGTGATCCGAAAATATTCCCGTATAATGAAAATATAAAATAATTGTAATTTTATTTACAGAACAATACACATTAATAAACAAGTAATAATTAAATGTATACATATAAATCATAAACAATGGACTTCTTCAAGTGGAGTTACATAAGGCAGAGTGCCTAAAATACTTGCAGCATTTCCACGTTGAATTGCCAAATGAAATGAATTTTCCGGCCGGAGGAGCTACTCCGCACCTTCGCCGGGGAACCACGGGAGGACCCAGAGGTCTTCATTGCGGACATTGAGGCCTACTTCGACAAGGTAGGTGCAGTGTATCTAACCCCACGTCATCAAATTCTAGTAGCCTACCGGCAACTCCGCGGTGACGCCGAAAAACGGAACCGGTACTACAAGAACATCGACCAAAGGGTAGAAGAGCTCTGGGAGCGCCTCCGCAGAGACTACGGGGCAGATTCTCAGTCCCAGCAACTTCTGGCAACGTTCATGGGGGCGACGTACAAGAAAACCGAGCCCTTGGAGCAGTTCATCGACGGACAAGCCCAGCTGTACCGACGACTCTTCCCAAGAAACACGGAGAAACAACTCGTCGCGGAACTCATCAGGCAGATGCCCCCGACAATCCGCGGCACCCTGGCAGTCGGGAAGTACAGCCACCTCGCCCACTTCACCGAGACCGCTTCCACCGTGATGTCTCTGGCAGAACCCGAAAAGAAACGCGCTCCGGAAAACTGGCGTCGGGCTGTAGCGACGTCTCCGGCTCAGCCCGAAGCGTCAACCTAGAGCATCTGTGTCAGATCGCAGTGGACCGCAGCCCCCAGGTGCAAACCGACAAGATAGGAACAGAGGAGCCCGTAGCAACACTCGGCTCCATGACAATCAACGTCGACGCAGCACCCGACTCCACTGAGATCAACCCAACAACCCCGATCATGACAACCACGACGCCGGCAACAACCGACGTCGCGACGCTCGCCGACTGGGTGAAATCGGCCCAATTCAACGACCCCGAGTTCCAGAAGATTGTGAGGCGGTTAGAGGCCATCGCCGAAACCGGACCCCAAGCTCCAGGTGACGCAGCTTTCGCGCAGCACTACGCGATTCGCGACGGGCACCTCTGGCGCGGAACGAAGACACCACTCCTCTGGGTACCACCTGCAGCACAAACGCTCGTAAACCACCAGTTTCACGACGCCCCGGACGTTGGCCATCTCAGCCAAGAGGCGGCCCTCAGCCGGGCGCACATAAATAGGGGCTCACATTTTGTCAACGTTACTCCCGTACCGGTCGTAAAAGACGGACGGAGTCATTAAAGACTTGCTCTTCACCGAGACTTTTCTTTTCACCACATCCTGAGGGGTCCCTGCTCTGGCACGATCGACCAGACACCCCTCACACCATCATCAACGCTCCACCGAGGGGTCCCTGCGCTGGCGACATCGACCAGCCACCCCTCGCATCATCCGCCGTCCACCGAGAGGTCCCTGCGCTGGCGGAATCGACCAGCCACCTCTCGGCCGACCGCACCACCGAAACCGTCACCGTAGTCGCCCACGGCACTCGGTGACACCCCCCTTCATCAACGAGGACTCCGACGTCTGTGGCGCTTCGCCCCCCCCTTGGTGCTTCGCCCCCTTGGTGTCTTGCCCCCTTGGTGCTTCGCCCCCTTGGTGCTACGCCCCGTGGTGCTTCGCCCCGACGTTCGACTTCGTCCCGTAACAGTTTCAGAATAGATTCAAAATCGGAATAAATTACATACGGATGTCTTAACATTCTTTGAATATTTTTAAATTTTAATACACTATCTTCAGGCATGTTCGGAACACATGGTTCATTACTAAAGCACACATTTTGATGTTTCTTTAAAGCATCTTCAGTTCTAGCGGAGTAGTTTAAACATCTTCTACAGAAATGTTTTTTGTTTCTATTTACTTCCAACTGATCATTTAACAATCGACTCAAATTCTTGATCCAACAATAATGATTGTTGTCTTTATTTCCAAAGTATAGTAAGTCGATATTCATTTCATAGAATCGCTTCTTATTATGATACAAAGGATAAAATATTTGTTCTTCGTAACTAAACACGGTAACATTAATTTTATTATGTGATTCAAATTTAGGTATGTCCTGGATTTTGACAGGAAAATTTATTCCTTCAAAATTTAATTCGTTTATATATTCCGGCTTATTATAATGATTCAGTCTATCTACATGTTCTTTGGCTTGATGTAAACAGGATATTACGCTATACATAAAGCATTTGTTATCGTTGTTTTTAACATTAACGCAAGCTTTTTTATCTTTAATCCACTTTGGTAATTCTACATATGAATTTCCGCTTAAAGGTGTATATTTGTTTATATTAATGCGCAAATCTATATACAGTATGTCCCCGGATTGAGTTTACAAGAGGGGAAATTTTTTTATTTTTGATTTTAGGTAAAAACTTCAGAGGAATAACATTTTTTGCTTCATCTGAAACCCCCATTTCTGTTATTAAAAAGTCTTTTTCAACACAGAGGAAGACTTAACATTAAAATCAAAGAAAATGCAGAAAAAATATTTTCCTTTTTTTTTGAAAAAATCAAATGATAATTGATTCTATTAACTATGCGCCGTTTTCTGTACATAATTCAACCCTGTATCGAAGTTTAAGCTTCTGAACACCCATGCCTGGTACATAACTGTTGGGAAATGTTTCATTAAATTTTGTAATTATGTGACAAAAACCGGTTCAACTTTGGATTAAATAAATTCTTTGTTCTAAAGACAACATTTTAAAACAGTAATAAGATATTTGTCAGAAAACCAGGCCAATTGTGATAAAATTTATAACATAAAAATTAATTCTAAGTCCAAATTTTAACAAAAAATGTTAATTTAAGAATACAGTGTATCAATACTGAGATTTTAATAACGGAAATAGGGGTTTCAGATGAAGCAAAAAATGTTATTCCTCTGAAGTTTTTACGTAAAATCAAAAATAAAATTTTTTTTCCTCTTGTAAACTCAATCCGGGGACATACTGTATATAAAAATGAATCGCCGTTCGTTAGTCTCGCTAAAACTCAAAAACGGCTCGACCGATTTGATTAATTATTTTTTTATTTTGTTCGCTTTACTTCAGGGGTGGTTTAAAAAGAAAAAAAAATCGGAAAAGTTGCCCGGAAAATTGGAAAATTCGGGAAAAACTGAAAGTGCTTTTTTCTGTGGGAACGGCTGGAACGATTTGGCAAATTTTTTTTAATGTTCGTAATGAGGTGTTTATGTAAAGAAAAACTGGAAAAGTTGCCCGGAAAATTGGAAAATTCGGGAAAAACTGAAAGTGCTTTTTTGTGATGGATATGCATTATTATTTTTTTTTGTTTTGTTCGTTATAGTCGTGAAAAAGTTTTCAGGAAAAAAAAATCGGGACAATTACAAAGGAAAGTCGAAAAATTCGGGCAAACTGCAAAAATTATAATTTTTGTATGCATTCTAGATCATAACTGACGATAGGAACGACATATTTGATTAATTCTTTTTTTTTTTTTGTTCGATATGCACCGGGATGGAAATAACTCAATTGAAAGTTTTTAATAGAAAAAAAAATCTGGAAGATTTGGAGAAAAATCTGGAAAAACTAAATTAAAATAATTCGGGGAAAACTGAAAGTGCTTTTTGTATGAACTCAAGACCATAACTCAGGATTCGAACGATGGCTATGCGTAATTCTTTTTTGGTTGTTTGTTAGGGTTTTGGATAAGTTTTCGGAAAAAAAATTCGAGACAATTACAAAGAAAGTCGGAAAATTCGGGCAAATTTAAAAGATTATAATTTTTGTATGCACTCTCGATCATAACTGACAATAGGAGCTACATATTTGCTTGATGCTTTTTTTTTGTTTTCAATTGAAAAAAAAACCTAGAAGATTTGAAGGAAAATCTGGAAAAACGCAATCCAGTAAATTAAAATAAAATTACATTTGCTTTTACTTTTGTGTTGTTATGCGATCTGTCCGACAAATGTAGTAGTTGTTTTATTTCTATTCCAATTTATTTGCCTACTATTGGGGACAAATTACTTTGGTCGTCAAAGTCAGTTGACTGACATAAAGTTGTAAAGCAAGCATTAGGACGGTTAACCTTATTTTTTACTACTGTCAACCAGTGTCACTGTCAAACTCATCATTGCAAAATGTTAAATACCGAAAAATGGACAACTGAAGGAGATATTCCTAGGAGGAAAAATTGAAAAGGTTTCCACAAGGTAATTTGGCCCATGGACAATCCCCCAGAAACAAGGGAGATGATTCTAAATTTTTGAATGGTGGAAGGTGCCATATTTTTGACAAGAGAAAAGTCAATAATTTGAAATTGTCATCACTATTGACTTGACGTTAATGCTTGGTTTACATTAATTTGTTTTGAAGTGACAGCAAAATGACGACCAAAGTATTTTGTCCCCAATAGTACCGTGGATGGACAAATAAAACTGGGACAAAAATGACAGTCACATAAGTCAAAATTTACAAATTTGCATCGTTTAATTACGGCTTTATCACAAATAGGTTAACTTTAGTATGACATATTATATAGAGACTGACAAATATATAGACAATTCAATGATCTGATTTACATTGATTAAATTTTAAGTGTCCCAGTTTTATTTGTCCACCGACCGTACATGCACAAATGTCATGTGACAGCTGATTGTGAAATTGGGAATCAAACCAATCGGATTGTTTGCTTGAACATCGATCTTGCAATCGAAATGTAAATATTGGGTGATTCAAAATAATTGTTGATAAATCTGGCAACTATGTACAAAAATTTATGTGGCAACTGTGTAGGTGGGATAGAGTTGACATTTTTTTGACAGTTCATAGTCGCGCAATTTTCAAAGTTGTCAAATCAATGTGTAATGAAATTTAAAAAATCAAATGCACGCTTATGAAATTTCATACAAATGTCAACTCTATCCCATTCACACAGTTGCCACATTAATTTTCGTACATAGTTGCAATACTTATTCATAATCATTTTGAATCACCCAAGAAAACTGCTTGAGATTCATTGTGATTTCAAATTTAATGGAAGAAAATAAATAATTAGTTTGGACATGAAATTCTGACTTAATTAAATTGTGACTTAAATTCTGGAACAAAACCGCATAGTTCCAACTCTATCACATTCCAGGCACATCACACATTTCCAGCATTTCAGCAGTGTAGAATACTGCCGATAGAATTCATCTCCCATGTAAAATTCCTCATTTTTACTTTGTTTACACATTTCCAATAGCTTTTCACAAATTCACAAAACGATCACAAACAAATTTAGGTATTGAAATTTGGACAAGACAACGTCGGTCGGGTCAACTCTTCGCGATGTTATAATATTGGGTTACCCTCCGCAACGACCACTCTTCTTCTAATTTGGAAAGAATGATACCACGTAAACGTCAAATTCGCCTGTCAACTCTGTCAAAGCTGACAACCGGAAATCAGAAATGCGTTTAGATCACAGTGGTACCAATTGTATTTATATTTCATGTACATAAAAGACATCAAATTCATTGGAATTGTAAACAAGTTTCATTTAATAACCGAACGAAATTCAAACCGTATAAGATATAGCCAGTACTATTGATCTCAATTAATTGAAGTTGGAAGGTTGATTAGGATTGATTATGGCTAATCAAAATGTTACAAAAAAAAAATATTCAAATCGGTGAAGCCGTTTTTGAGTTTTAACGAGACTAACGAACAGCGATTGTAGGTGATACGAAGTTCACCGGGTCAGCTAGTAATTTATATTTTTCAAAGTCCATCCAGATCCCTTTTGTTGTAATTCATCACATTTTGTTATAAATAAATTCTTTTGTTCATCCCAATATTCCTCCAGACCATCTTTTTCTTTTAGTATAACATTTAGTAACTGAAATTTATGTATCATTGTAAAGTCTTCATTTTCCAGTTTCATAAACTCGCATTCCATCTCTAAATTAATTTTATCTTACAGGTGGAGTTTTTGAGCTACCTTAGACCATTGTTTTCGGTGACAGAAATCAAATTTTAATCACAAGTGAGATAAAGTACTCACTAGTGAGTTAATTTGACAGTTGCCATTTAACTTGACATAAATTACTCACAAGTGACTAAATTTGACAGCTGTCATTTTACTTGAATGAAACTGCATTTCTTTGATTTTTTGCAATAGTTGCACCTGTAAGATAAAACGTCGTATATCACACGTGATCGAAATGCCATTATGAAACTCGTGAGAAGTGTCCCACTCGTGCGCAAGCGCACTCGACGGTCAAAATTCTCACTCTTGTATAATGATGCATTTCTATCACTTATAATATAATATACTATTAATATTTTTATGGAGATTTAAAGCATTTATAATTATTTTAATAGCCTTTTCTTTTATCATATCCATGTATGTTTCCATATCTATACCTTCTTCTAGATTATTATGTTGATACGTTAATAATCTTCCCTTAAAAGCAACCTGAACTAAAATAAAATCTGGCTCTGGATTATGTCTTGCTTTATGCAACTGCATTCGACTTTCCTTAATATATTTTCCACATTTATCACACTTGATCTTTTTTACTCTTTCTTTTTTCGGTTTAGAAAATATGGCATCATTAAACGGAAATATTTCCAAGCTGTTTTTGTTTCCTCTTTTTATTTTTAATTGCTCTTCAGCATTAATAATCTCGTTTATCAATTCTGACTTATTGTATCTTTTAATGTATCTTATACCTAAGGATTTTGCCATATTACGTAATTCGAGCAAACGACGACTATTCAAATCATGTTTTAATACATATATGCAAATGTATTCGAGTTTCCTCGATATATGTTCCACACATATCACATTTTATCTTCTTTACTCTATTTTTTTTTTGGTTTAGCAAATATATCGTCATCAAACTGAAATGTTTTTAGGTTCTTTTGGTTTTCTTTCTCTTTATGGAGCTGCATTCGGGTGCTTTTGATATATTTTCCATATATGTCACATTTGATTTTCCTAACTCTCTTTTTCCTTGGTTCAGCAAATAAATCATCATCAAATGAAAATATTTCTGAATTCGCTTCGCTCATGAGGACTCTGTCCGAATTCCGCAAAGGAGGCATAATTGATTTTTTTCCGTTTTTTATTTCCTTATGTAATTGCTCTTCAGCTTTAATAATAGCTTTTATTAAGTCTGCTTACAACTATCCCACCTCCACCCGGCGGCACGGCAATTTTGCGGGAGTACATACACTATTACGGATATTACTATCAAGTAATAGTGCAGTGCTTATCAACATAATTACCGGCGTCTTGCCTCCGCATTTTGACTTTGTTGTGTATTATGTTCTGTGTCAATGTTAAGGAACTTCCTCACGATGTGACATGAGTATAATAATACAGTGCATGCTAAAACACACTGTCCCTTTTTAGGTAAAATTGTGATAAGCCTCGAGATTCAAAAAAATATGTGTGGTATAGGGAGGTGATCAATTTAATGTTTATTTAATTAATTGTCAAAAAAATAAATACTTGTAATAAAAGGGATCTAGTACAATATGCGAGGCAATATGGGACCTACGTATTATAAAAAGTCTACATAAAATGAATGAAAAACTAGATATCAACGTAGGTTCAAGAGAAAAGACAGCAATTATTTTAGAATAATAATAATATAAATAAAGCTATTAGAAGTAATTATATGATGAAGACAAATAACGTATGGAAAGAATTTTATCATCCAAGAAAGAAGAAGCGAAAAATTGACATCAGAGGGATTGGAGCAATTGAAAAACGATAACCTGAAACTGAGACAGCTAGTATAAATGGGATCGGTCACCCAATAATAAAAAATAAATTAAATTATTGACATAGATAATACTGTTACTTGAAAGTTTATGATCAAGACGTATTTTTCATATTAGACAATGATAATCAACCTTTGTTTAAAGGTAAAGATTTAGCAGAAATATTGGGTTATGAAAAATCAACAAATGCTATAAGTGAAGACGTAGGTGTTGATTTTAAGAGAAAATTGATAGTCGTATTTTTTGGAAATATGTATGTTGTTTTGCAGAAAAAGAAAAATATTAATCACAAATAATTTGCTTCAATTCATGGGATTTATTGAAGAAATAACGCGATTTTAAGAACTTTTTAAAGGGCAAGGAAATCTCATACGAAGAAATAGATTATAAACATGCTAAAGCAAATTTGTATAAATATATGTTAGCATCACCCTCGCTTTGCTCCGACGCGCGACGTAGTGGGCTGATCGACCTTCCCCGTCCTAACATCCGAAGACTACCGACGGCACAGCCCGAGCGTCGATCGGGAGACCGCGCGAAAAATCGGGGAAGAACGATTATGATTAGTCCTGCGAGTGCCAACGTGAATTATTGTTAATAACACCTCCTGTACAAAAAGCAGAATAAAGTGTTGAGTGAACCTTAAGACTTTTAATCTTTAACATCAGAAGTGGGATTGTGTCCTTCGTCTTACTTAATCTGCCTTCAGCCGACGTCATGCCAAAAGCGAAGAGAAAGCGTAACCCAGAAGCTCCTACTGGAAACCCAGTAGAGGACCAGGCTGAACAAGTAGAAATTGATAGGGAGGAACCAGGCCTTCCGCCTCCAAAGAGGAAAAGTGTGCCCTGGCAAGAAACCCTCCTCACGCTAATCGCAAACCAACAGGAGCAAATTGCGGAGTTGCGAAAATCCAATATGGCGGGGCCAACGCCCAGCACGTCCACCGACGGCACCCTGATTGCGCAGACGCCAGCACCAACGCCACCAACGTCACTTACCACGTGGGCATCATTCCGCCTATCAGAGTTTGACCCCGATAAAAGCAATTTTACCATCGAAGAGTGGTTGGAGGATGCTTCAAAACTAAAAGGAGAACTAGGTGCCAGCGACCTAATCATGATAGCAAAAGCAGGAGAGGCGCTGAGGGGCAGAGCATATCGCTACTACTGCGACTGGCGCCCGGTACGACGAGGTTGGGAGGATTTTTGTAAGGACTTGGGCGTTGCTTTCCCGGACCGTGAAACACCAGGTGTTCGCGCTTTCATGGCGGCTACCTTAAGAAGCAAAGACTGTGAATCGCTCAGCGACTACGGAAACCAGAAGCTTCGCCGAATTCATCGTTTCTGTGATGCGTTGCCGTGGGCGACTAGACTGAGTATGGTCGAATATGGCCTTGACCATGCAGAAGCCCAAGCCTCCATACGGATCCGACAGCCAGAAGATGAGCGAGAGCTCTTAAAACTACTCTCTGAAATTGATAGCCACAGACGCAAACATCAAACTGTGGTTGGCTCGCGTTCCTGTGATGCGGTGGGAACAAAGAGCGCGGCGCGTTCAACAGTCCAACGACCGAGTGTGTCAGGATCCTCTTTTCGTGGAAAGTGTTTTAATTGTGGCCGGGTTGGACATCGCCAAGAAGACTGTCGTGTGTCGCAGACAACTAAAAAACCCGTCGAAATTGAAAAGCCAGAGAAACCAACGGAGTCGAAGGTGTCTACCTGTACGTATTGTAAGAAGGTAGGACATATCGAGAGTAGCTGTTTCTTTAAACACGGAAGACCCAAGAAAATGTGACTAGTCCGTAGAAGACGTACGTTGAACACTACACCGATCGCTACCGCGTTATGTAACCACCAAGCTGTTTCCTTGACCTACATCATCGACAGTGGTGCCGATATCTCAGTTATAGGCAGGAGCACAGTGGAGAAACTGCAAGCATCGATGTCACCGACCTTGCGAGTTATTTCTGGACTCGGGACAGAAACTATACCAGCTATCGGCACGTGCGAGATTGTTGTTGTTCTACCCAACGTCAGCATCGATGTTTTGTTTACAGTCGTTCCGGACGATGTAATGCCTTCCAATCTGGCTGCTATTATTGGTTGGGACGTGATTAGTAGGCCAAACGTAAAAATCAAAAAGGGTACCGACGGCCTCGAACTTCATCATGACCTATCCAACACTAGGAACGTTCTAACTATCGAGAAAACGGGTGCTTTTGATGACTTACAAGTAACAAGGCTGGCCGAACGGGACCTAGCACGACTGAAAGAACTCCTGATCGAAACGCAAAAGGCAACTCCAGACCATATCACCACGGGGAAGTTAACGATCACACTGAAAGATGATATCCCGGTAGCGTACCGACCCAGACGATTAGCCCATGCAGAAAGAACCCAAGTCCAAGAGATCGTGGCCGACCTATTGCAAAAGGGAATTATACGCGAGAGCCAGTCGACATACGCCAGTCCAATTGTCCTGGTAAGGAAGAAAAATGGCGAGGCTCGATTATGTGTGGACTATCGCGACATAAACAAAAAGACTGTAAGGGAAAGATACCCGCTACCCCTCATCCGTGATCTGCTCGACTCTCTACGCCACGCGCGGTACTTTACAACACTCGACATGAAATCCGGGTTTCACCAGATGGAAATCGACGAGGGCTCAAAGCACATTACCGCTTTCATCACCCCGGATGGCTTGTACGAGTATCATAGGATGCCTTTTGGTCTCGTCAACGCCCCAGCAGTCTACCAACGAGCCATAGATAAAGCCCTTGGAAAGCTCAAGGGAACGAAGGCCCACGTCTATATGGACGACGTACTTATACCCTCCGAATCCATAGAAGAAGGTCTGCAACGGTTAGAGAATGTATTACACGCCTTAGCCAGTGCAGGGTTTTCGTTGAACTATCGTAAGTGTACGTTCCTTGCCGAAGAGACAGAATACTTAGGGGTCGTGATCAGTCATGGTTCAGTTCAACCGAGTCCTCGGAAGGTGAGTGCACTTGTACATTCGGCAGTCCCATTAGATGTAAAGGCCGTGAGGCAATTCATGGGACTCGCGAGTTACTTTCGACGTTTTATTGAGGGATTCTCTCTGATTACGGCACCCATAACCACCTTACTGCGTAAAAATCACACGTTTCGATGGACCGCGGAGTGTGAAAATGCCAGACAGTTAATAATAAGTAAGTTAGTATCCGAACCCGTGCTGCGGATGTTTGATCCCAAGTTACCGTGCGAATTGCACACCGACGCTAGTGCTCTAGGCGTCGGGGCGGCATTGTTGCAGAAAGAACACGGCGTTGTGCGTCCGATAGCTTACTACAGCCGGCGTACTACAGACTGCGAAGCAAAATACTGCTCCTACGATTTAGAAACGCTAGCTATCGTGGAGGCAGTGGAACACTTTCGTGCTTACTTGTACGGCGTACCCTTTACCGTTTTTACTGACTGTAATGCTATCCGAGCGACGGCCCTCAAAAAGGATCTGCATCCACGTGTTGCCAGGTGGTGGGTCAAGCTACAGGACTATGACTTCACAATTGAGTATAGACCAGGAAGCAAAATGGCTCACGTTGATTACTTAAGCAGAAATCCGTTAGACAAAGTGTGCACCGTGCGTGTTAAAAATCCCGAACTCGTTGCAATCGACTCCTTGCGTGATTATCAGAAAAGTGACCGCTTCTGTCAAGAAGTTCTTAATAACTCCGATGACTACAATGAATATCAGATTAAAAACGATCTTGTGATGACAAAAGGACAAGACCCAAAGTGTTTCGTGCCAGTAGCCGCGCGTCTACAGGCTATGTGTTTGTACCACGACAAATCCTCTCACATCGGTTGGGAGAAGTGCATCGCCAAGATGCGAGAAGAGTTGTTCTGGCCACGAATGGGGCAATCTCTAAAAAAATACATCAGGAATTGTCGTCAGTGTGTCCTGGGGAAGTCCCACACCGGACGTCGAGCAGGCCTCTGGCAACGAGGTGAAAGACCATCTAGTGCTCTCGATGTTTGGCACATCGACCATGCCGGTCCGTTGGTGAAGAGTCATGGTTGCACGCAACTGTTAGTAGTGATAGATGCCTTTTCGAAGTATTGTAGTTTACACCCCATCCGCAAAAAGAGCACGGAGGATACAATCAGGGCTTTATCGCTAGTATTCGAACAAATGGGAAAACCTAGAAGAATCGTAGCTGACAGGGCAGCAGCATTCACATCGTTAACATTCCAAAATTTCCTGGCTGACCAAGAAGTGCATCTTCATCATATTGCCACCGGTATGCCCAGGGGAAATGGACAAGTCGAGCGCCTCATGCGCACTGTTTTCAACTTATTGCGAGCCTCTCTGACCGCCGAAAACGAGAAGAATTGGGTCAATGAAATTTCCAACGTCGAACGCAACATCAATTCAACAGTGCATAGAACTACAGGGTACCCACCTAATACTCTGCACTTCGCTACCAACCCCAGACTGAAAGCCACACAGCAGTTCCTATCCGGTATTCCAGGAAATGACACCGTTCCTGACATTGACAACACGACTCTGACCGCACAACAACGTATGAGTCATACTGCCGACGCAGCAGCAAGACGCTTTGATGTAAAGCGGTACAAGCCCGTTCTGTTTACGATCGGCGATCAAGTGGCAGTAGAGGATTCCCAACATGCAAGTGGTGGAAAGCTCCGCGCAAAATACAACGGCCCGTTTGTAATCAAACAAATTCTGCCAAATGAACGCTACCTCCTAGCAAAAAGGGGACAAAGAACGACGGTCGCGGCCCATCAACAACTTAGGCAATGGCCGGTCGAAAGCACTGAATAGCGTCGTGAGTATCACTAAGAACATAAAGACTGTGGCACACCCACAGGGCGGGAGAACCGCAACATAAAGACTGTGGCACATCCACAGGGCGGGAGGACCGCAACATAAAGACTGTGGCACACCCACAGGGCGGGAGAACCGCAACATAAAGACTGTGGCACATCCCCAGGGCTGGGAGAACCGCAGCATAAAGACTGTGACACATTCACAGGGCGGGAGACCGCAACAAGATAAAGACCGTGGCCCGTAGCGATACTACCATGAATTTTAACAACCGTGATCACTACACGGGACTCGGGAGCAGTGAAACCCGATGCCCACACTAAAGCATTTTTGCTGTTTCAGCATCAGATGGAGCGAGGCCGCCCAAGGTCAGGATAGCCGTGTTAGCATCACCCTCGCTTTGCTCCGACGCGCGACGTAGTGGGCTGATCGACCTTCCCCGTCCTAACATCCGAAGACTACCGACGGCACAGCCCGAGCGTCGATCGGGAGACCGCGCGAAAAATCGGGGAAGAACGATTATGATTAGTCCTGCGAGTGCCAACGTGAATTATTGTTAATAACACCTCCTGTACAAAAAGCAGAATAAAGTGTTGAGTGAACCTTAAGACTTTTAATCTTTAACATATATACAAAATGTCTAAAAATTTTAAAGAATTAATAATGATGTTGAATAACAATAAGGCAAAAAAAGTTAGGAAATATTATTTTAAATTAGAAGAATTGCTAGATAAATAGGAAACTAACGTTAACGAATATAATACAGTGTTTGCGCAATGGGATTTTCCCTTACATTATAAAAATAAACGTTATGTTCCTCCAATAAAATTTGTAGAAAATCAAAATAACCTAGGAAACACTAGTGTAACGCACGGTATGGTTTACGCTATTTAAAAGAAAAATATAATAATAACAAATGATCTTTTATGCTTTATACAATATGGAATTTCAGTGGGGGGTGGCTATCCCCCACTGAATTTACGCGATATTAAGAAAGATTTAAAGAAAATTTTAGAAAACTATAAAATAGAATACCAAATAATAAATTATGATAAGATTAAAAATGAATTGTCATATTATAAAAAAATTGATAACAAAAGATATTATAAATGTTTCGCCAAATAATTTAAATAAAACAATATGGATTTTATTGAGTGTTCGTAATATTAAATCCCTAATAATTCTACAACATAATCAAATTGCTTCACTAAAAAATTATTTTCTTAATAGAGCTCGTGATAATACTTTTTTTAATGCTTTGGTTTCAGCGGATAAAGGCTACACACCTTTAAATTTAAGTGATAATATAATTTCAGATATTGTTGAGCCAAATATACCTGACACTATAGCAAATATAAAACAAAAGTCTTTACATGGGAGATATTTTAAAGAGCTAGAACAGCCAGAAATTAATATTCAAGCTTCTCATGCATGGCTTAAAAAATCAAATATTCATCCTGAGACTGAGGGTTTTATATTTGCAATACAAGATCGTGTTATAAATACAAGAAATTATAAAAAACACATATGCGGTTTACAATCGATCATTGATAAATGTAGGATTTGCGGAACTGAAGGGGAAACCATTGAACATATCATTTCTTCTTGCACCGTTTTGGCTCAAAGCGAATATAAAAAACGTCATGATATATTCGCAAAAATTATACACATGAATTTAGCAGTTAAATTCAATTTATTAAAGGATACACAACCACATTACATTTATAAACCAGAAAGTTGTTTAGAAAATGACAATTACAAATTATATTTTGATCGGACAGTTTTAACTGACATTCACATTCAGCATAACAGACCAGACATTATTATTTTAAATAAACAACAAAAGCAAGCATATCTTTTAGATATAGCTGTTCCAAATTCACACAATATAACACAGACATATAATACAAAAATTAATAAATATTTAGAACTCTCCGTTGCTATGAGAAATCTTTGGTGTTTAGAAAAAATTTCGATTTTACCATTTATAATTTCAGCAACAGGAATAGTACCCCAATCTCTTTTTAAAAATTTAAAAATTTTGGACTTAGAGAACACATTGGTGGTTGAAATTCAAAAAGGTATATTATTATACTCATGTCACATCGTGAGGAAATTCCTTAACATTGACACAGAACATAAAACACAAAAAAGTCAAAATGCGGAGGCGAGACGCCGGTAATTATGTTGATAAGCACTGCACTTGATAGTATTATCCGTAATAGTGTATGTACTCCGGCAAAATTGCCGTGCCGCCGGGTGGAGGTGGGATAGGAGACACTAAATACAAAAACGGATCAAGAAATTAGAGAATATTATATTACTTTGGAAGAAATATTTTATTCATATTTGGAATACACTAAAAAGTTTTATTTGAATATAGGATGAGAATCACTCGAAAAGATAGTCAGATAAAGCAAATTCAAACGATAATTGAAATTAAGAGAGATGGTTAAAAATATTATCAAGTTAACCAAAGACCATATAATAGTATAATAGCAAAGTATTACAGCAAAGATTCGGTAATAAACAATATAACAACAATTGTGGTAAAGATATGTTTTCATTATAATTTAATCGATGATGACAATGTAAACAGATAACTCATCTTTGATAACCTAAGCACAACAAATTGTCCTTAAAAAAATCCAACTTTTAGATTACTTCAATATATATATATTTTTTTTTTGGAATGCAACTAACTTTGACAGAAATTGTGTTGTTGATAGATTGAGTAGGTAAGTTTATCAACGGTCAAGCTTATTTGCCTGTAAAGTATGCTATTATAAAGTAACTGCGAAAGGCAATTAGTTAACTTTAACAAACAAGTTGAGTTTAATGAACAATTGGTATTCTGAATATAGGTATGCCTTTCTTCCGATAAATGAGATTATTCACTTACTTCCAAGTATAAAAAAATAGCTGCAGTCAAATACCTATTGTGTGATTTGGACCTTTCTGGATTATGATACTAGCAAACTAAGAATAGAAACAACTTACAGTACGAGTCAGCTTTAAGCAGATATTTTCTCTGTGATATTTAAAAACCTTTACAAAATAGTATTTAACATTACTAGCATGGTAAAAAGGGTTTTTACTGGCGACAGAAGGATATGACTGGAGAGCCGAAGGCGAGCCAGTCACCTTCTGAAGCCAGTAAAACCCATTACCATGCGTGTATTGTTTTTTGTTCGACACTGTCAGAATTTGAGAATTTTCTCCTGTGTGAACGGATTTTGATAAATTTGACAACTTGTCAAAACGAAACGTCAAGCTAATTTTAAAGATTTTTTGCGATTTGGAGCCTTTAAGGGGCTCGTCGCACAAAAAAACGTTGTATTCAACTCATTCTTTTTTCATGCTAGCCAGTTAAGAGACATTTTCAAGGTGAATACAGTGACTTGATAAACTGATGTTTACTAGCAGGGAACAAATAAACACAAATTCAGATAAGCAATTTTGCCTACCGTACAACACGTGTTACAACTTCCCAGTGATAACAGTATAATAAATATAATTATTCTAGTTATTAATTACTGTTAAACATGTAGTTTATGGACCTTTAACTGCGCATGCGCTGCCTATGTCTATACTAAAGACAACGTAACATTTTATCTGCCCCGCCCATTTCATTTTCTTAGTTACCAATCAAATAGGTTGTTAAGATGATCTGATTTACACAGTAAAAATTTCTGACATTCGAATTGTCTTAATGACATTTTATTTTTTAGAACCTAAAACAATAATTGTGGACTTGACAGCAAAATTCTAACCTTAACTTTTTTACGTGGCAAATGTGATCAAAAGTTGTACAGATTGAATCTGGCTTTGATTCTGATTGGTCAATTTTAGTGGGCGGAGCAGATAAAAAGTTATAACGGCAATACTATAACCAAGAGTAGATTTGTTAACATTGTTGTCAAATTTATAGAATGAAACGGGCCAATTGAATTGGAAAGCGCAAATCTGTTTAAGGGTGGGGTTTACCTGATTTGAAATGGTTGAAAAATGGTGGTTTTTAAACGTCCATATCTTTAAAACCACAACAGATGAAGGCAAGGTCCATTTTTTATCTGAAAGATACGTCTTTCCTCTAGGGCCCCATACTTTTCTTTTTTCGATTTCGTTATAAATAACAATAAAATAAATTGCAATTTGAGGACTATGCAGGAAGCTGTAACACTAAAACCTAATTCGAAATTAAAAAAAAAAAAGTATGGGGCCCTCGGAAATTTAATTTTAAAGCGGTTGGTGCCATCACCGTTTTTCCAAAAAAATCACAGATCTGAAAAACGACAAAAATGTGAAGGAATTTCGTTCATTTACACGGAGGAAAAAATTGGAATGCAGGCAACCAGAAATTATTCTTTACCTTCAGGCCAAGTGGCGATTCCTAAAATAAGTAGGTATATTTCGGCTAGTTAGAAAGAAAACATTTTACCTGTAATTTAGGCAAGAGAACGAAGGGTGTGCTCTCACCGGCGATGTCAAATTGCAGCGAGGATCGAAGGTTTTAAAATCCTAAGTGCTAAATTGCAGCGCGCGGTTAGTTTGGGTATTAATAACCTGATGTAAACTGCAGCGCTTATAATCTTAATAAGGGGTCGGCTTTAGAAATTTTCAGGTAGCACTGCACTTCTTAGTTCATTACGCAGATGCATCAAAGGTGTACATGATGCTCTTGAATCCATTCAAATTAAAACTAATCGAAATCAGGATTTTCTTCAGGTGAATGACAAAAGAAAAACATTGTAATTTTTTCTTGCCACAAAAAATTGAAATTTTTGTCAACATCATCAAAAATTTACGCGGACGGTACGTTTTCACACTGTACAAAATTTTTTAAACAATTATTTACTGTTCACGGATATAAAAATGTACATTATGTGCCTCCTTCGTCTCGATTTTTCAAACTCTTTCTCGATTCTGTTTGTTATTATAATGCACTTCCTAACCTTATATCCCAATCCCAATATACTATTAAAATCGTTCCACTGAAAAATGAGGGTTTTTGAGATGTGTCACTTTTCTTGTGCACCAACGATGTTTCTGTATTTCAATTTACTAAGTATAAATAAATATAATTTACCTTCCAATGATTTCGAAGAAAATTTTGTTTCCCGTTAGTATTCTCTTTTCCGAAAATTGCAGACTTTGCAGATGATTAATTAGTTACCTCCTTAAAAGTAGGAGGTAAGAGATAGTTATTATTTATAATCGTCTACCTGCCCACTCCCTGGGGGTAAAATGACAAGCGCTGCTATTTACTTATTTGGAAATCAGTACCTGCTTCCCCTAAAAGATTAGGACTTGACCGCCGCTGCAATTTGATACTGCCCGCTCTCACAGCCTTCGAACAATTGACACAACTAAGAACTGAGGAATGTGGTATTTTTATAGATTCTGATTTTCTGTAAAATTTAATTGCAAGACCACTTTTATTAACGTTATGTATGCCTATTTTCAGCCGTTTTGGCGTAATTTCTATTTTTTGAATATAGTATTTTTTATGTAGCAATTGTTTTATTTGAATTTTTATTCAATCACGTTGTACTAATGTTCACTCTACCACTCTAATGGATCTTTTTTCCGATCTAAAATATTTTCCTCCATGTACGTTTGTACTTCTATGTATAATCGCTTTAGCAGTCGAGCTTTTAATTGGCTTTGTAGCCACTTCTTCAGAAGCTACTTTATCTGTCGTGGTTCATATTGAGAATTTTTGTTTCTTCTGCTCAATTTCGGCGTTTGTCTTTGTTGTTTCATTTTTTTCTGATTCTAGGTGCGTTATTTGAAATTTCTTCAGCCAACTCTACATTAATGTTTCTAATTTTTGAAGTGAAACTTTTTATGGGAGGGGTTTGAAATTCTGATCGGCAACCTTTTAGTGTGACGAAAAGTAGTGGGGTAAACACTGTCTCGCACAACGGTTGCGCCAATATTTCCATCTCACTTAATTTGGAGTCTAATTATGTAAATTAATCTGTTTGACACGATACAAACATCCCTCAAAATTGTGTATACTTCTGTCTTTGTCACACTCACGGCATTTATCGATAATGTCCTCTCTTTTAATTAAAAATGAACAATGAGTTACGCATTTCGATATTGTTTAGTGTTATCGTTAAAATATACAATTTTGTTGTAAATATGCTTAAGTCAGGCGCAGAAAGAACAAGAGCGTGGCGTGAGAGAAAACGAACGAGTGATGTGACATTTCAGAATGTGAAAAAATCGGTGTAAATAATAAAGACAATGAACCAGCAACTAGCATCTCGGCTTAGCCATCTCCTCTTGCATCTATCAGTGATAATTTACAATATTCTGATTTTCCTGTAATACAAAAGTTTCACTTCTATCGTGCGTCTTTACGACACACTCTCTTTTTTTTATAACTTCTACTGCAGAAGGTGTCACATGTGTTTTTAAAAGTTCCTGGCAAACGTCTCGAAGCCCTCCTGTAATAACTATTACTAATGATGATACAAAAGGTATTTCTGTCCACTAATTACGCGGGTAGTACCGGGTGTCCCATCACTTGTGTCCCGTAGGAAAATGACTTTAAAAGTAAATTATATTTATATGAAGGTATTATAGATGCATAAATACTGTTCACCGCCACAAAAATTGGGTATTACTTTTTTGTTAAAATTAATTACCTAGGTGCAGCAGGCAAAAAACTATCACTTTAAAAATTAAATTTTGTTCGCTGCAGTTCAAATTTAGTATACTTTATGAAAAAATGATAGAGAAATAAAATCCGTGATTAGAATTTAATTAAAATGTTTTGATGTAAAGATATTTGGTTAAATTAATTTGGGCCGTTCTACTTTAAAAAAATTTATTGCAGACGAAGATTTATGAGGGGTTGCAGTGTGTTTGACGCCGTACAACACAGGCAGGTACCGCTGGAACCCTCTTGAATGGTCTTCGTACCATAAATTGCGGACAAGAATAATACCCACAAACTTAACTTTGTCTTCCATAAATTTTTATAGAGAGTTTTTGTTACAGGGTAGGTAAATAATCCCCTAGCAATGAGACCATCATAAATGACCCAAAATGTTAACTAGTGTTTAAAAAGTCGTTTCAAAATATCGATAGACGCACTTTACCTGTCAGTTTACAGGGTAGCACAATCGCGGCCATCCAAAAGTGAACGATAGGTTGCGAAAATTTCCGTATTTTTCATTAGATTAAATCAGGCTGTATTCATTGGCGTTCGTGCAGCAGATGTTACTATTTTAATAATAAAAAGTTGTAATAAATAATGTTTAATAAAAATGAGGCTGAGATGTAATTAATACATTATTAAAATGAAAGTAAACTTTAGTAAAGAAACCTTTCCAACACCTATTCGTATTGGCCTCTCAAGCCTGTTTTCTTGCCAACAACTCTTTATATTGAAGATGCAAGTCTTACTGCAATGTAATTCTCTCGCCACAGCAGCCAACGACCAATTTTCTTCTAGCTTTTCAATAGCCCTAGCTGTCTAAATCGGAGTAGGATGTAGCATTTAAAAAAAAATGTTTCAATAATTTTTTTAACGCTAGTGTCAAACTTTGCCATTTTAGGACGCCTATGATTTAAAGTAAAAATCAAACTATAAAAAAAAAACGTTCACTTTTGGATGGCCGCGATAGTACTTGGACGAATTTACGATTAGGGGTTGTATAGTCCTACAGAAACTCTAGTGGAACCCGACTTTGGTCGTAAATTTATGTTTGTCACTTGAAAAATAGAATTTTATGCTGCAGCAATAATCCTACTAATAAATGCTAATGAGGGTTGTCAGTTTGGGGTTCGCAATGTTCGCTTCAAGCAGGGATGTTACAGGTAGTCGTAGTTGTATTTATGACAAAGGTTATTACTTGATAATAAAATCTTATTCTTCGGTTGTTGTTGGTAAATTTACAACCAAAGTCGAATTCCACTAGAGTTTCTGTAGGACTATACTTGCGGTTTAAACCTATTGACCTATTGTCGGTGTTGTTAACGTTTACACAATGGGTACCCGACCGCAAAAGAATCGAGCCTACCCTTCCGTAGAGCAATAATCACCAATCGATCCTTCGACAAAGGGAGTCAGTCATAAACTCCTAAATCTAATGTCCAAGAATTCAAACATTAAACGGGGTATACGAGGACAGTTCCATGAGTTTTTGTCCTCTATTTAATTATCTAAACGGTGTTGATTGACAAATGAAAAACTGTAGAGTCTTTTGATGCATTTCAACGTTTAATAACGAATATACAAAATTGAAAAATTATTGATTTGTTGTATTTGTTTAGCTTCTTTTTCCTTGTTCTGTTGCCGCTTTATCGTAGTTTCAATAAACTTGTTAAACTTCTGTATTCTAAAAACCCCTTTTCTACATATTTTTATAGGTCTACTAAACGTCGGCCGTTATAAATCACATTTATTGCAATCGAATTAAATCAATAATTTTTAAATATAGAGACAGACAAACTCTACGGATAGCACGAAATGTAAAAAAAAAGAAATATTTTTCATTCAGAGCCGTCTAAGTACAAAAATTAATGGAACAACCCTCGTATACCAAACTGTATAGGTTAGATTTACGAGTTCATGACAGGTGCTAATTTCTTTACAGCGCCCTGCAGCGGGGTAGGCTCGATTCTTTTGCGGCCGGGTGTGCAGGGATGGGCGTCGACGCGTCGACTTTATTTGTCGACATCGACACGTCGACAATACGTCATCAATGTCATCAAATGTCATCAATGTCGACAATGTCGATAAAACGTCGACACTGCGTCAACAATATCGACAATGTCGGAAATTGTAATAATGTGAGGTTATGTATGATTTAAATCTCACATGCACTGTCGTACGGTTGGCTTAAAAAAAAACGGGAACTGTCAGAAAAAGTTCTGTCAAATTTTATTAAATGTTTATAGTTTGAAACGGTTTTTTAGAATTTAGGTTAAAAAACTACACTTATGTGTCAGAAATGTCAGTTATGCAAATGCAAATACTACTGTCAAACAGACACAAATTGACATAAATTGACAAATTAAATTTCCAATTCACATTAGGTCAAATTTCATTTCCCGTTTTTTTTTTGAAGTCAACTGTATATATGCCAACAATTTATTATACAACATTCACAACTATTTCAAATTCGAAATGTCTATGAAAGTCTCACATTTTAGTTGGCAATCAATAATCAATATTGTGATTTGGCATAATAAATCTATTTTAGGTTATAATTGAATTGTACTAAATCAATTACGAAATTGACAACAAGCCGAATATTTAATAACCAAACGTCATATGACGAGACCTGACGCCAAACTAACAAAAAAATATCTTGGCCTGCTGCGTGTTTAAATCAATCGTGAACAGCTATTTTTTTTAAATACAATTGCTCCTACTCGTACTTCATATTAGCTGTGTTTTTTAATTGAGCTGTAATTTTAAATGTTAGCGACAAGTGTCATAGGTAGACAGGCAACTATGTAAATACGGAAGCTTTGTGCGGGTGCCGGGTGGCATCGGAGAACAACTAATTGAAAGCCGTCAAAGGGTCTGCAAATTGTTTTCTTGGCGTTGCATCAAAATCAAAAACGTAAATTTGCAAACATCTTTTATGATATTTATGTGACTCTAAAGGCCAGACTAATAAACCGATGGGACACCAGATCAAGAGTACCGACCGTTTCATTGTAATTTTACCTTAAAAATGTTTTACCATAAGGGTCATTTTTGTCTCATTCATAATTCTTGTCAAATCAGGTAGAAACTCCTAACGCACAGTCATTTCCTCAATTACAGGGATCGTTCTTAGTAAAAATACTTTGGGAAATACACCTACACAATGCCGTTCCCTGTATGTGGTGAATATTATGGTTTTATTAGATCGGCCTTCAGAGTCAGATAAATATCCTATATCTTGAAAGTGTGCAGCACAACTGCTGCACTGCTAAACATTGGATACAAAGTGTCATACTCGGCATTGAACTGTTTATTAAAGGCTTTGTTTGGGTCGATGCTGTTTACAACAATTTGGAGCGTTAAAGGGTGCAATTTTTTGAAGCTACCAGATCTCCGGTTTTGTCTTGAAATTTTCTACCTAACTCGATCCCCACCGGCCGCAGTCCCGTAGCGAAAACTTTTCTAATAATATAATTTTAAAATATAACGGTAAAAATTAATTTCGTATTTGGTTTCATAAATGATAGGTAATTGTATAAATTTGGCGCATATAAATGATCGTTGGGGGAGTCATCTGATGTCATAGTCAATAAAGGAGATTTTTGCAAATCAAGGTAGTGTAGCTTCTCGTTGTTCTCTTGTTTATTTAGCGATATTATAGCTGAGAGCAATCCTCCTTATTGACCAACCGTACTCAGCTTTAGCATTATTTCCAACTTAACCAAATTGTTAATGCAGACCATGTTCGATTTGATTGTTTTGGATTTTTTTTTTGCCAAGTGTCAAATTTAAAACTTTACATTTACAACCGGTTGCAATGAATTAAATATTAAATATGTACAGATGCGGCCAAATAAAAGCGATCACTAAATTGACATTCTATGTCATCTTGGTAAATAATTTAGGCTTTTAAAATGAAAGTTTTTCTGGTAACCAGATACCCATACCTGTCGCACAACATAATAGTGACGGATGATGTCAATTTGAAAAATAGTTTTTTATGTTATCTCCTAGATGATTTTTCAGGTGATTTAATATTTAATTCCGATTTACAATAGAAAAAATTGCTGCCCAGTTTTATTTGGCCGCAACTGTACCTATTAGCGAACATCTGCAGCAAGACTTGTCCTACTTTATTTTAAATTTTATCCAAACTGTATGCGTTGATAATAATCAGACATTCCTATTTATCGCAAAAAAGGCTTCTAGAAAGTAGTTGATGTTCGTTAACAACATGACATAACCTAACTTTATTTTTCAGAATTGAATTTATTTTGAAATGCGTACATACGCCGTTAGAAGAAAATTTACATAAAGTGCATTTAAAACCGCCACTTTTCTTAAATTTTTATTTCGAGAGTAAGGATGTTTTCTGAATGCAATTAAAACTTTAATTATCGGAATCTCGACATTGTTGACATTGTCGACATTGTTGGCAGCTCCCAATTTCTCGACATCTAGCTAATTGTCGACGCAAATTGACGACACCGCCCATCCCTGCGGGTGTGTGTGTGTGTGTGTGTGTGTACGTGTACCAGTGCGGGTACAAGTTCTATAGCAGAAGTGCCTTCTTCTGAAATATCATTTAAGGGTGGGTCATCTTCATTCCTTATTTGTACATTTTCGTGGAATAACTGCACTGCATGATGTTTTCTTATTAAATGTTTTTTATATAAACTATAGGCGCCTTTACAGAAAAACAACATAGGACGTTGTGTCCTTCAACATCATCATTTGGTCCTTCAACATCAGTTGGAACCAATTGAAAACAAAAAACTAAATTTCAGCAACCTCAGTTATATTGAATTAATCATTAATAGTTATTTATTTAATGAGTTTGTGTGTAAATTGGACTCGTGGGCCTTTAAAACGCTCGTTTCACTCGCGTTTTAAAATGGCCCACTCGTGCCAAAAAGAGCCCAATTTGCACAAAAACGAATTTAATACAACGTTTTTTTTGTTCGACGAGCCCCTTAAAGACTCCATAAAGACTCCAAATCGATTAAAATCTTTAAAATTAGTTTGACGTTTGACAAGTTGTAACATTTATCAAAATCCGTTCAAACAGGAGAAAATTTTCGAATTCTGACAGTGTCGAACAATAGTATATTTCAAACCAAGGTAAGAAAGTGCTTTCTTCTAGACCGCAGGCAAAGATTATAAACCGAGCCGTAGGCGAGGTTTGTAAGTGCCTAAGGTCTGCAAGGGCACTTTCTTAACAAGGTTTGAATACTATTTTTTTCCCTACCGGCACAACTTCGTTGAAAAAAGTCAAAAAAAGAAGGTTATGTTCCTGATTAAAACGAAAATGTTGAGAATTGAATAGTAGACTGGGTTATTTGTTTAATTAACTTGTCATCGCATTTGAAGATTTGACGTTTGTTCGAAAATTTGATATAAACAGGGTAAAGTAATCTACCTACCTAGCTTATCTGTTTATTTTCCAGATTAATAGATTGATCTACCAACTTGCTTTATTGAATTGGCTTTCATTTATCAATAACTTATTTCACTTTTGACACTTTTGACATTTGTATTTTGGTACAGTTTACCATAAACATTTCATGATTAACTTTCTTACCTTAGCGAGAAAGTTGAATTTTCTCACCTCAAATGAGGGAAAAAAATAGTTATTTATGTATTAATGGCGTAAGGTAGCCCTTTTATGGCCCGCGGTATGAGATTAACGACAAGGACCAAAAACGCCCTTTACGCCTGTCATACATACAAAATTTTTTGCACGAGACACTTAATATTAAATTCAATTTTCTACCTGTAGAAAATTAAATTTTCTACCTCTGAGCCGCCACTGAATATAAATGATTCTGTCGAGTTATTGCATTATTTACGTACAGAATAAAAATTAGGAATCTTTTCGAACAGCGCCATCTAGTAAGTAGTGGGCTTAACTACGGTGAAACCTTTAGCAGCGTCCTACCGTTAATGAACTGTCATAGCTGTACAACCTTTACTGACTTTAATATAGGAGTGAAGAATGCAAAAACACGTGAGATGAGTTTCTGGATTATTGAGAAGGCAAAGAAGAAGTTTCGTTGAGAATAAGAATCTTTAATAAACTTTAAAAATAAAATACACAATTAGAAAAAACAATGCAAAAAAATATGAACGAAAAAATAAAAAATAAATACCTAAATAAAAAATAGTCTCTTCAAATCAATTAACAAAAACTAAATCAAACAGGATATTGCAAAAAAATATGAACTAAAAAATAAAAAATAGTCTTCAAATTGATTAACAAAAACTAAATCAAACAGGATATTGTTGCCCAATACAAATTAAAAATTCGGCAAAAACATTTTTTTCGCGAAACTGGTTGCGCCAAACAAATTCATGAAGGTAGGACGGAAACAACGCTCGAGACGTTCCAAATTGTCGGCGAAGTTTGTGTTTTGCCCGCATCCACATATTTTCTACTTTTTGGGTGTGGACTTCCCTATCGTTGGGATCTACGAAATTTGCCTCATGAATTATGACTTGGTGTTCGTAAATTCCGCCATCCAAATCATTTAGGTGGTTATAAGCGCGCCAACCATCCGAGACAATAATCGTCCCAGGTAGTATAAATCTAAAGATTTGTTGTAATTTAGTACATTTATTATTTTATAAATAAAAAGAAAAAACTCAATAGGAATTCTGTAAAAATAAATAAAGCAAAATAAAAAGGTTCTTCTCTTAAAGATACAAGCAAAAAAAGAAGCAAAGCATTTTTTCTGAATAGCACCTTCTAACAATTGCAGACAAAGTATCTGCTGTTCTGTCTGGTTCCTGATCCCCTTTCGATTCCACCAAACACCCAATGCCCTTCTCTCCATTGGCCCCAATTGGCCCCGATGGTACTTCCGATGGAAGAACTTACTCTCGTCGATTTCGACGACTTTTGAAAAACCGTTTTCATGAAGCCCACCTATCACTTCAGGATTCTCAATTAAATGTTGCTCACAAATATCTCTACAAAAACTACACCAATCAATTATAGTTTTTAATGAATTTGGAATGCCTGCTTCGTGAGCAATATCTAATTGAGGATAATTTCTTGACCATTCATAAATTATTAGAATCAGTTGCTGAAGAGATAGATGGCTTTGCGAAAAAAAAAGAATTTGTTCTTAAACTAACCGCACCACCACAACCCCTACATTTCCATCGAAAGCCGTCGGTTAATTGGCCCCGAACAACAAAGGACATGGGTATTTGGCATGTATTGCATAAGTAGCTATTGTGAATTAATTTTCTTTTGGCAAGCCACTTTATAGCGTCCAAGGTGTTAGTAAAAAACAATGAATGGTAATTGCAGATTTCTTGGCGGATCTGAACATTATTTAATATTTCCGCCACTGGTAAGTGCAATAACGTTTGATGCGTGGTTTCCTCTGCCAGCCATTGTACAACTGTTAAAAGTTAAAAAATTTTATCTTCTCAAAAACACGAATGATACCTACTTCCGTGATTCATAAACTAAGGGTGCGTTTTTTTGCAATCTTCTAGAAGTTAGAGATTCTTCCAAAAGAGAAACTTCCCACAGTCGCTAAATCGGACGTTTTTTTGCTGCATTCTCTTTGACAGTCCACAGACACACATAACCTCATTAGTAATAAGTGTTTACTTTTTTGCCATGAATAATAACAATAACAATATGATATTATACAACATGTTAAACAAAAGGCAGCTGTGATTCTGCGCAGAGGATGTGGCTAAGTGATCATTTTTGTCGTTTCGGTTGCACTATTGACTCTTTGCAACCTTGCAACTTTCCTGCTTTCTCTGCCATCTAATTTGATGGCAGAAAAGAGAGATGCTCGGAGAGAATCTTCCGCGACCAATAAAACGACACTTCTGACAGTGGGAGATTCTTCCGTTGAGCAAAAAAACGCACCCTAAATAACTAGGTAACTCAACAATTCACTCTACTTAACCACACCGATTGCATTCCCGCGCTTTATATCTAATGTAAATCTGACAACAATGTTCAAACATTTCCTTCGATAGAACGTGTAGTTGGTGCATGCGCAGTTAAAGGTCCCTAAACTTAAACTACATGTTTACCTTTAATAAATATCAAGACATTGACTTACCTGTTAATCGATGCACAACACGCTGCTGCAAGGAAATTGTTAGTTGCTGGTTGCTGCTGCGGTTGTTTTATTCTCTCTGCTGCTGCTGTGACAACCAGAGAAGAGGGAAATATTAGAAGTGTTTACTTAATGCTAATTGGCGGGCAACAAAAACAAACCTCAGCGCCCTCAAGCAATTTTGTGGAACACTAATGTACAACCGGGAATTTTAAATGTTAAAATAGCGGGCTTTTTAAAATATTTTTATTTGTTTTTATAAATTTTTTATATATTTGATTGGAATCAAACTGGAAGAAGATGATTTTAACAAACCACATAAAGAAGTTGTTTATGAGATTTGAAAAATCAAATTTTATTCCAGTGTGACTCCAAAAAAAGAAAAAGGACATTGTAATAAAACAATAATTATTAAAAAAATATTTTATTTACTAAAAAAAATGTATTTCAACAGGACCTAAAACGCCTAAAAAAATAAATGTAAACATGGCAATAATAAAAATTTGAAGTTATACATTCAAAGCTCCTACGTGTTGAATAAAATATTTAAAAAAATAATAATAAACAATTTAAAAAACTAAACAAAAATTATCACTTCTGTCAAAAAAAAATAAAACAAATCAAATAAAATTCACTAATTAAAAATAAAACATTAAAAAATGGATAAAATTAATAGATAAAACATAAAAAACAATATAAAAAAAATATACTTTTAATAATTCTAAAAAAATGGTAAAAAAGAAAAATCAACATTCTTAAATTTAACAAGAAATTAAATAAATATATATAAAATAAAAACAAAAATAAAATTATAATACTAAACAATATAAAAAACTAAACATAAATTATTATCACTTCTGTCAAAATTAAAACAAATTAAATAAAATTCAATAATTAAAGATAAAACATTAAAAAAAATAATAAAAATATATAAAACATAAAAAACAATGTAAAAAATAAAAGAACTATTCTTAATAATTCTAAAAAATGGTAAAAAAATCAACATTCTTAAATTTAACAAGAAATTAAATAAATATATATAAAATAAAAACAAAATATATACAAAAAACTAAAAAGTACTCACTTGAGCCGTCTCATTTTTGCTCTATGTCCCTCCGAGATAGTCTTTTGTTTTTGGTTGTCCCTGCATAATTTAAAAATTAGAAGAACAGTACATTTATCTAAAATTAAATTGTAGCAGTGATGAACTGCGCAATAACTTTCCCCAAAACCAACATTATGTTTAAATAAAGTTTTAAAAGTGTTTTCCAGATCTTTCTGAAAACCACTTGATGATAAAAATTTATTTAAAAAGTTTTTTGCATTTCAACAATGCATTTCGCGTGTTCTTTAAAAGACGTGGTACATCAAAAATCGTTACAATCGGCTTCTTATTAACAAAGAAATAATATGAACCTTGGCGTGGGTGTTGTCTGGCACAAAGCTGACTTAATGCTGAACAATTTGTAGTGCCCTGGTCACAAACAGTGCCAACTACATTCAACCCAACGTCTTGAAGTTGCGAAATTATTTCTTCGATAAGAAACTTTAGATTGTTTGCAGAAACTGTGTTTGCGGTGAAGTAATATGCAATGACTTGTTTCCATTGGGATCTTAACCCTCGAATCATAAAAACAAGAGCATGGTTGGCTACTTTGTTTGAACGACCCAAGGAGCCCATATGAAACCCTTGACAAACAGACATTTCATCAAATAACAACGTACAGTAGCGATCTGCACGCTTCATTTTTGAAACTTGATTTCTGAGATGATTCACAATGCCTGGATTAATTCCAGTATCAAACTGGATTTTAGCTAAAATGGCTTTCAAAGTTCTGGAAGAGGGTAATTGAAAATAGACTTGCAAATATTTATACATATAATCTTGGACTCCTCTTGTACAAAGATAGAGCAAATGCCTTATCTTGTTCGGTCCATCTACGCGCGGTTGGTTGACTAGATTCGTTACGCAGCTGGGAATTAATAAATGCTTGCGTAACCTCGTTCAAATTTTCGTTAATGAAATTGAACATTCCAAGATCATGTAATTTTTGCAAAGTCTTCACCTTATCCTTTTCCATTTTTAACATTTTGCTCAATTTACAAACCCTAGACTGAATATTACGATAAGCTTTTCCCCCGGACTGAAATCTTTAGAAGAACAGCCAATTTTAGTTAAAATTCCGTCTCTACTTTTTTTGCCTAAAAACGCGAATTTGTTGACGTTGAAAGGGGTGTCATTTTCAGTTAAACAGTTATTGTCCAAAATTATGGAATCAGTCATATTGCATGTTACATCATTAGCTTTTGAATGAGAAGAGATTCTTGGTTCAACGCCAGGAGAAACTACATTTGAAGATTCTGCTAAATCTGGCAATAGCAGATCATCTAAGAGGCACAATTCGACTGAGTCAGCGACAGGTAGTGGCACTGCTCTAAAATTTAAGCGATTTCTGTTCTCATTCAAAAATGCCGAATCGTCAAAATGATCCTCACAAACTGTCGCGAACTTGGATGATTTAGAAATATCTATCTTACAAATATCCTTCCAAATTTGGTGCTGAATGTGATCTTTCGGAAACTTGAAAAAATGCTTGTTCACGAAACCCTCAAGAACTCTTGTGTAGTATGTACCAGTTGTTGCAACCTGGATACTTGCAACAACATCCATAGCTAATAGTAGGCTCACAACTACAAAATACAAAAAACCAACACGGAGGGACATCTAAAACCTGATAAAAAAAACAGGTCCTCAGCAGGGGTTCCAAGTGGAAAACAACGAACCGTACACCCAAATACCTACAAAAATAACAAAATTAATGAAGTGTAGAACCTGTAATTATCAACTTTACCTTTTAATTTCTTTTTCGTATCAAACATTTACTTCCTAAAAGGTTAGGTCCTCATGGGTCTAGTTACTTTCAATCTAAAATCACCATAAAATCGAATTTATGCAATCAAGAACTATTTCTCAGTTACTTACCGTCACTAAACTTTATAATTAATGTTTAGACACGTCTTCAAGACTAATGAAAAGCACTTTTTCACATTTTAAAACGTCACCCACGCTACCTAAAACATAACCTTAAAACTGGAAAAAATAGGGCGAACCACTTTGACAGACAAATTAAAGGTTCACTAGCGCGAATTCAAAAGAACGCATTTCATTGGTTTTTGTTCCTTCTCCTTTCCCCAACCCTTAGGAGTGGTCAACATCTACCTCGTGCTGCCGACCTTGAAATGTCGGCTTCACCCGTATCACGGCCTCCTAGATTCATAAGAGACTCGTCTCTTATCCGGCCTGTCGCATTCGATAAATGTCTGTTTTTGAAAATTCCTTGTCTATGAAATTCCCCGTATAGTATGTCCATCTAGCGACTTTAATGTGACCCATATATTAGTATATGCAACTAAAAATACGTATGAATAATGACATTTTATATAATAAATTGTCAATTTGAAAAACTAAGTGCAGTCGAAACTTTAAAAAATGCCACAAACAAAGAAAAAATGTTGTATTAGTTCACGACATAAAGTTAACATTTCTTATCATAATGTACCCAATGATATCACTTTAAATGCGGCATGGAAGATAGGACTGAGAGATCATACTGGTAATATCATGAGTGCCCCAGAATATGCAAGTAGTAAAATTTTACCAAGATTCCAAAATTTAAGGACCAATGTAAATATTTCAGTCACCTTGCAAGATAGTTCTCTGGAAAAACTAGAAAAATTGTCTTTTTTTACTTATTCGGCAAGTACCCATTTTCAAATTGAGACGGCGGCAACAGCTTTTTTATGTGGCTACTTAATTATGAAAATAACGAAGCCAATCCATGGATGTGATTATTGCTTGTCACATTTACAAGATTCAAATTCGAAAAAGAAAATCCTTTTACTGGAATTAATTTATTACGAAGATAGAGGAAGACTAAGTTACCCCAATGATCAATTTGTGGGTCTAGTATAGTTTGGGAATGAGAAATTGGAATTTTAGCTTCTTCACTTGCAATGGGTTTTGGGTAGGCTCATGGACCTAGTATTAATACTACCTCCATGGGTAGGCTAAACATTATTGATTATAGATAATAATGAAGATTTACTACTATGAGCAGTTCATTCCAGGAGGGACAAACAATCTGCAGTTTGCCGATATTCGGCGTCCCTTTTTAGTAACTAGCAGGTAGATAAACTTAACACTATCGTAAATCTTCATTTTTATAATCTACCCTAAACCCATTGCAAGTGAAGAAGCTAAAATTCCAATTTCCCGTTCGCAAACTATACAATTTACAATAATTTCAATAATAGTAGAAATTCTACCAAGCATTCCAAAGGAAAATATAAATTTTGTTTTGAAGAATATCTTGGCCTCATATCTTTCGGGAAATCCACTAATCCATTGTCCTGTTCGTGGTAAAATGTGAGTGAGACACTTATTTAAAAATTAGAGCTTCCTGTCATTGTAAATTTTTGTAACTTGCACTCATAGACAAATAAAAAAAAATAAGAAAAAAGAAAGTTGTTTACCGTTCATAAAAAATGTTTTGAGATTTTGAAAAAGTGTCAGATGTATGTGGGTTAAAACTTGAAAACACGCCTATAAAACAATAATTTCCTGCAAGGCAGGCAAACAGTACAACACATAAGCCCCGTATTGTGGCGCACCCTATAAAACAAAAATAATGCTTTGAACTACGAATGCGGCAGGCCGGATAAGAGACGAGTCTCTTATGAATCTAGGAGGCCGTGACCCGTATGGTCTATGGTGACAACCACGGATGATAGTGACAACTGTCAACTGTCTACGCAACAGACGACAAGTAAAAAGCCAAACTGAATTATCGACCGAAACAGCGCCGCGCGCGATCCTGGTCTAGATGGCGCCATCCTTATTATCGTTTCAAGGCCATCTGAATCAAAAAGCTACGCTTATAAGGCCGTTTCAATGTACATAATAATTGTTTCTGCAGAGTGGCCATAAAACAAAAGAAGACAGAACCTTATTGCGCGCCCTCGGTGGCCGATCAACGAATCAAAGCTACAATATTGGCGGCAATTTAAAATATTGCCCTTCTATTTTACATGAAATGGTAAAAGCGTGTTTCATTTGTGGGGCAAAAGATGTTCGCTTATTTGAAATTCACAGCAATATGAAACAAAGACAAAAATGGTTCGTAGCTTTTGAAACGTTTGCGGTAAGCAAATTTATTATTATTATTATTATAAATGTTGTTACACAGTCTAGGACTGGTTTACAAATCTATGAGGGGCGTAATGACCAACTCAATAGACTGGGACCAATGGCTTAACGTGACTTCCGAATCACGAGATAGAATATAGCCTTTTTTTTTCCGCCCTGTATTATTATTATTATTATTATTATTATTAGAATACGTCTATCCCACAGAACAAGTCCAATTAAGGGATAGGAGAATAGCAAGAGAAAAGAAATACATACAGATAACATTACCGAAAGATGTCAAACGCATGTTGATGTACGTTATAATTTTCGCACATGGTATATAAAGGAGAATGTTTCTGAACATCAATACGCGGAGTAGGTAGGTAAAAGCATACATGGTTTCGGGAGGTCAGGCGGGGAACAAGAAAGTAGAGCTTGCTCAAAAGATTACTACAATCTATACGGTAATGTATCAGATTACGAAGAAAGCTCATTGAAGCGTTCACGCGTCTAGTCTTAAGATCCTGACATTCGAAACGCTCAAGGAGTTCAGATTGCGAGCGACCCCTTTCGGGATAAGTACCATCAATTCTATGGGCCAAGAACTTAAGAAAACGACGCTGGACTTTTTCTAGATTTTGAATGTGTGTCTGGCAATTTGAAGACCAGATAATACTTCCATATTCGAGACGAGAACGAACAAAGGCAAAATATAACATTTTCAATGATCTGATATCACTGAAATTTTTAGTGCATCTTATAATGAATCCCAGAGATCGCAGTGCCCCGGAGACTATAACATTTATATGATTTGAAAATGTTAATCTTGTATCAAAAGTAATTCCCAGGTCGCAGATCATGTTGTCTCTAGTAAGCAAATAGTGATCTATGTGGTAATCAAAGAGGATTGTTGTGGATTTATTCGTGTAGGACATAGCATGACATTTTTGAACATTTAAAAACAGATTATTACAATTGCACCACTCTTGAATCCTAACAATATCTCGCTGCAGCATTTCACAGTCATGTGTGTTAGATATTTTTCTGTACACTTTAAGATCATCCGCATACATGAGAATATTGGACTCGATATTTACACTGATGTCGTTAATAAACATGATAAAAAACAGAGGTCCAAGAACAGAGCCCTGCGGAACTCCAGATGATACAGTGATTTCTTTAGATCTAAATCCGTTACACATTACAAATTGCTTTCTGCTCCCAAGGTAAGATTCGAAGAATTGCAACAATGATTCTGAGAGACCAAATTCCCGAAGTTTGCATAACAGAATGCGGTGATCCAACCGGTCGAAAGCTTTAGAGAAGTCGGTATAGACCACATCAACCTGTAGCCTGGCATCAAAACATTCAGCAACAAATTGCGTAAAGGAGCACAAGTTAGTTACTGTAGAACGACCACTAACGAAGCCGTGTTGAAATTCGGAGATCGTGTTGCGAACGCTTGCAAACAAAGTGTCATACAGGATGGATTCAAACACCTTAGAGAAGTTGCAAATAAGAGATATTGGTCGATAATTTTCTACTTGAGTTCTGTTGCCTTTTTTGAAGATTGGCGAGATACTTGATAATTTCCATATTTCAGGGAATCTGCAGGTTTTGAGAGCAAGATTAAACACCAACTGCAAGGGATACGCTAGGACTGAGGCACAGTCTTTTAAGAGAAACGCAGGAATATTATCGGGACCAGCAGTTAATTTGGGTTTAAGTTTCTTTAGGGCTGATGTTACGTCTGATTTAGATATGAAAGGAGTGTTTACATTATTAGCATCAGAATGAATAACGTCCCGGCCAGTGAAAACTCCCGAAGCAGTGTAGCACTGTTGGAAGAAATCTGCAAAAGCATTGACGATGTCGTTTGGATCTTGAAATTGATTATTTAAATATGACATGCGACCTGGAACACCCTTAGAGTTTTTGATGCTATTAACGTGAGACCAAAATTTTTTTGGGTCAGTTCTAATGCTACCTTCAATACTGTCAATATAAACCTTATACGCCTGCTTGATGTCGTGTTTAATTTGCGAGCGGATCGTTTTGAATATCTGGCATGTTACGGGATTGTTATTAATTTTGTATTGACGCCAAATTTGCCATTTCCGTTTAATATTTTTAATAATCGATGAGTTGAACCAGGGCGGATAGCAACCATTGTAACCGCTGCAAGTTTCTGGGACACACGTATCTAATAAGTTGTTAAATTTGTTGTAAAATAGAGAGCAGGCTATGTCAACATTGGTGCAGTCTTCCAAAAAAGACCATTCTGTGGATGCAATTTTCTTATATAACATGTGAAAATCAGCTTTCCTGAAATTCCATCTCTTAAAGTTTTTATTGCTGAAGGATTTAACTGTTGACACGTTAAGACTTAAATTCATTAAAAGAGAAGGATGATGTAAATCTTCTGATATAAGAACATCGACTGCCTTGTGATGAACCAAGTGGGTAATTCAAAATTCCCACCAATCGGCCATCTCATTTTTTTTTTTTACCAACATACACAATGAAAAATAAAACCCGCGAAATTCAAAAAAACTGGCCAAGAGCGCGTGATCGTACTTAGTTAATTTCCCTACGTTGTGTTTTTTTTTTAAATACAAATTAAACATTACCAGATTCGTTCCAACAGGGTTTGTGAACCACACAGAAGAGTGCAAATAAAACAACACAATAATTAAAACCAGCTATTTATTCAAAGTTATGATTTTCGTTAACGCCGGGATTCATTAATAATAAAACGTCTCGGGAGAGGGCACCCAAGTCTCCGCAAATGTGAGAAGACTACTCATTTAGAACTCTAGGAAAATGGTGAGCTCTGGCCATCCTCCTAGACCCCCGAATGAGGCTCCGCTAAAAACCTCTCCTAAAAATACGAACAAGTCCGAAGTGACAACGTAGACGGGACAGTTAGTGAAAATTGAGCAAAACTGATTTCATAAACAACACAATTCAAATTCAAAAGAAAACAGGAGGGTCATGTACATTACAAACAAAACAGTTACTTCGGACCGTTCGAGCGGGAGCGAGCACTAGACGAGAACCTTAGCATGTTTTCTCCTTTTCAAGTTAATTTACAATGTGCGGCAGATACGCTATAGAAGGAGCGAGTGGCTTTGGGTGGTCCGGTGGGCTGTGGCACCTATCCTTACGACTTTAACATTTCCCGCCTACCCGTGATTTAGTGCTAAGGGAAAGGTCCTAACTGCTTTACGTAAGTCAACAAATTGAGGTACTCTAAGTTCATCGGTTGAAGTGAACATTACTTTTCCAAAGCAAAAGAAAACACAACGCGCTTGTCAGGCTACACAGACTCAGGGAAAATAGACCTGATCACATTTCCGGAAGTGTGCCATGGAGCTCGAGTAAAACCCAGCATTCAACAAGTCCTGCCAAGCGTTAGGTTTTTGGGTCTCCCTGGGGTGCAAATTTTATGAGGGCCGCGAGGTCGTGTTCAACGTTGGGAGGTTAGAGGAAAAACAAAACCCCTCAAACAGAGAGAGACCCTCGCGGTAAGGTCTAGAATTTACAGCTACAGCAAACTGGAAAAAACAAACAAAAGAAGAAACGCGACAAATATTTGTTGACAGAGCTATCTAAGAACACTTTCAATTTGGGATGGAAAGGTGGTAACAACCATTAACACATACATAACAATAAAACAAAAAAACACAGTCCAGTCGACCCTAGCCTATTAGAGCCGGATCATCGACAAGGGGGGCGCCCTGAATAATATGGAGGGCGCCCCGGGACTAAATGTAGTAGATCCCTAGCTAAGGAAAAACCCACGGAGACACCTGAAATATAAACATTTGGTTGCTACCGGGATGGAAAGTGGAAACTTTGCAATTTTGATTAAAGTGTTGAACCATAACTAGATGCTTATCACACCAAAAGCGTCACTCGGAATAATTAGAAGGGGATCAAAAATGAGGGAGTGCGCTTATAAAAGTAAAAGCCACAGACCCGCGCTAAAACTTGGCGCCCTTTTCTTTTAGGAAAGTTAGTGAATTGTAAAACCAGATTTGACAACAAAAAAAAACGTGATCCGTGCAATTTTATAAAATTTACAAACCTAGAACCAGGCGGCCTTACTCTCCTTCACAAGCTTACAAATGTTAAAAGCGTGATACATGGGGATGGTCGAGATAATTGCGGATTTTATACAATATGGTGGGAACATCAACAACCCACGTGCGACCATCATGATAATTAAAATACATTTCGCGCGAAACAGACATAATTTTAGTACCGCAAACATACCTAGTTCAAAACAGCAGCTGGGCAGCAACATTTAGCACAGTTCAATAAAAAAACAACTAAAATCGCACAATTAGCACACAGAAAAAATACACGGTACTTCTGTACTACTCTGCGGTCAAAAAAAAGTGCCCTCCAAAAAAAAAACATGGCCGTTCATCCCCTGTCGACTTTCACCCCACGCCCCCAAGCGGTCGCCGACGGTACCGAACGCCGGTAATTCTATAGTTTTCATTGGCGGTTAGTTTTGAATTCAAAAGCGGTTATCTCAGCCTTAAAAACGGCGCATTCCTTATTACACAAAACAAGATCAAGATATCTATCGAAGTTGTTAGGCACTCTATTATATTGATGTAGATTATAGAATTGTAGGAAATTGAACAAAACTGAGGTTTTACCATCATGGATAGAAGTAATAGTCATATCAAGGGTGTAAGCTGGTATATTAAAGTCACCTAGTATCATGACATTTTTACCCTGAATATAGTTCAGCTGCCCAAGCAAATGAAACAACAAATCATACTCTTGCAGTGTTGACTTGGGATGAATATAAACTAGAAACATGTAAAGACAGAACTTGTGACAAACAATTTTTACTCCTAGAATGTCCGTAAATTGCAGATCGTCAAACCCATCCAATGAAAGATCCAACCTATCTACTATAAACTCACGCCTACTCGCCAAAAGGACACCGCCACCTCTAGATAAATTCATTTTCGTTAAATCTCTGTCGGATCTGAGAGTATAGTAGTTATTATTGTTGCACAACTCAGAATCTAAAACGGAATCATTAAGCCATGTTTCAGTTAAAGCAATAAAGTCATAACTGCAGGATGAGATAGCATTATACAACTGTGTTAGCTTAGTGTTGAGACCGCGAACGTTCTGATAATAGATTGAAACATTTTTCCCCTGATTATGAATGGACGATGGAGACGCTTCGGGCGAGAGACTGTAAGAAACTGATACTAATTGCTATTTGATGCCTAAAATTTCAGATTTTATTTTAATAAGAAGCCTCATTTATGGAGACAATGATAAGCACAACCTTTTAATTTGTATTTGTAATATAAAAGACTACAAAAATTACGGATTACTCAGAAATTTGTGAGCAGCATTTTCAACAAGTCTCTATAATTACATTACAACCCCCAAAAGACGACGCTTATGTAAAGATGCTGTTCCTTGTCCTATTTTTGTAAGTATCTATAATTAAAAGAGACTTGTAGTGTTTATTGCTACATGAAATATACATCGGATCTTGGATATTTTATTGCATTCATGTTTTAATTGACGTTTTAAGCACTTAACCTCAAAGAAAAAGTGGAAAAAGTCTCAATCAATTGCGTTCGAAATCGGTAGATGGAGCGCAAAAAGGTTCTGCCGCCAGAAATGTCACAGAAACAAAGTTTATATGGAAAAATCGAAAATTGAAACGGCCTTATAAGCGTAGCTTTTTGATTCAGATGGCCTTGTATTCCAAACAAAGATTCCAAATATTCGCGACGCCATCTTAACGCCCCTAATCCAATGAAGCGAATTACAGTGTTCTATAATATTTTACCGGCCTGTGTTACCGTTTTAATTCAATTTATTTTCTTTTTTCATACATTAGGTAAATTTTTATATTACAATTTAAGATGGCACATGTGGATTGCTACTGAGGCTTAGAGCCTTTTCAGCCTTTTACAGGTTCCAATGTAGACGCAGGTATATTTTTTTAAATTCATATTTTAAATTTTGTTATATTATAAAAATTAAAATTTTTATTAAATACTCAAAAAATTACTGTTAAAACTGTTAACCAATCTGATCCCACCGCTGAAAAGGCCCGCTTCAGCAGCAATTTTGTTAGCGTTTGAATTGTATAATAAAATAATTATTAATTAATATAATTGTGAAATTAATATAGCAGCGAAATGAATCACGCAAGCGCTTGGCCGCTAAATGGTGAAAACGTTTCGCCTAGTGGGATTAAAAGTCGTGATCGCGATAACGCTTTTAAATCGCCGTTATTCAAAAATCGCGATCGCCGATAACGGCGTTATGAAAAAATCGCGGTTTTGCTCATCACTAATAACCTGCTATTTAACTTTTTAAATGTGTGGTTATTCTAAATTTCACTAGATATCGCCACTTCATCTCCATCATCGACTTGTCATCTGGTTTACTTTTTTTCGACATTTGGGATGGCCATAACATAGTTTAATGAAGTTGGTCATGGTTGAATACTACAATATGAATAAGAACAATTTCTATAACGGAAAAAAATTGCTTTTTCTCCCTACCGGTTAGAAATGTAGGCTGTGGATACCTCATTTGAGGTGAGAAAATTCAACTTTCTCGCTAAGGTAAGAAAGTTAATCATGAAATGTTTATGGTAAAACTGTACCAAAATACAAATGTCAAAAGTGTCAAAAGTGAAATAAGTTATTGATAAATGAAAGCCAATTCAATGTAAGTTGGTAGGTCAATCATATAATCTGGAAAATAAACAGATAAGCTAGGTAGGTAGATTACTTTACCCTGTTTATATCAAATTTTCGAACAAACCTCAAATCTTCAAATGCGATGACAAGTTAATTAAACAAATAACACAGTCTACTATTCAATTCTCAAAATTTTCGTTTTAATCACGAATATAACCATTTTTTTTTTACTTTTTTCAACAAAGTTGTGCCGGTAGGGAAAAAAATTGTATTCAAACCTTGTTAAGAAAGTGTCCTTGCAGACCTTAGGCACTTACAAACCTCGTCTACGACTCGGTTTATAATCTTTGCCTGCGGTCTGCAAGAAACCACTTTCTTACCTTGGTTTGAAATATACTATTACAGTAAACCCGTTTTTTTTTTAAACGAGTAGGCCGATGTGTCAGCACTGTCAGCGTATTTTTGAAGGATACCAACGCTCGACCATCGACCGTCTTCTGTTTAATAAAAACGCTCAAAAGTCAAAATGCGTTATTCGTTATTAAATTTAAGCGCTGCACGATCGAGCGTATTAAGGCGCGTACAGACTACGCGAACCGAGCATGTAATGTAACATGTAATGTAATGCTCGTCGCAAAATTGGTGCCACGAACAGCCGACGAACCGAGCACACAACGAACAGCTATACTCTGTCCACTGATGATAGATTGCGCGCTTTTTTACAGACACAGAGACGAGTGTCTACACTTTATAACATTTGCTATTTCATTAATACTCGAAGAATAAATAATTCCAACAACAGTTTATAACAATTATTGAAAATACCTGTACTGAAACTTCATTTAGAGTCACAGCTGTAATTCTGTAAACAACATCATAGGCATAGGATAACTACTGGCTGGATGGAGAGTTTTGTATTTTTCAGTGCGTTATGTTTTTAAGTGATTTTTTTTATAATCGTCTCAGTTCAGTTCGATAGTTCCGAGGTTGCGTGTCATTACAGCTACATTATACAGGGTCGCTAAAAAGTATGGATTCAGCTAAATATTTTCAGAACGGTTTAGCAGAACGCATTGAAATTTGGCACACAGGTAGAAGTGTTTAAATTTTATCATCTGATAGTTTTTTCAATTTTCTAACGTCATTTATTTTGAAGATGCAAAACTAACTTGTTTTTTTTTTAAATGGCACGGGGGATTTAAATGTAATATTTTTGAAAAGAGTATTTTTTGTGAATTCAGTGAAGTAACACATGCCCACATCGCCGCCATTTTGAAAATTTTTTTTTGCTTAAAAATTATGTATTTCGCGTTTAAACTTTTTATCTTTTTTATTAAAATGTATCTGTTTCAGTTAAATGTCTTACTTCTACACTTATACTTTTATTAAGTTTTTGGCCAAAGTGCAGGCGGCAAAGAATTAACAATGGCTAAAAAAACATTCCAAAGGTCAAATTTTTTCAAATTTTATTAATTCGATAATTTTTTTATAAAGTTTCGAGTAAATTGAGATATGCATGTTCTACATCACTGGATTCACAAAAAATATTATTTTTAACGGTGTTAAATTTGACCTCTCGTGCTATTTAAAAAAAATCAATTTGGCTTTGCATCTTCAAAATAAAAGATGTTATAAAATTGAAAAAAATATCAGCCTATAGAATTTAAACACTTCTAGCTGTGTGCCAAATTTCAACGAGCTCTGCTAAACCGTTTTGAAAATATTTAGCTGTATCGATACTTTTTAGCGACCTGTATGTGATAAGAGTGATAACGAAAAACCGTTAGCTTTAATTTTGTGTAGTGATGCAGTAAGAATTATGTGGAATCTGATGAAAAAAGAGAAAAAGGCTCGACGAACTTTATAAAGATTTAAAGTTCCAACATATTAGCGGACAGCATAAAATTTTTAATAGAATGTCTCCCACAGACGGTGAGAATTTACTAACCAAAATAGGACCCAAAAATCTCCAAAAAGAATACGCGTTTTCGATGTGCAATCTCAATTTAAGGCAGGTAAGTATTAACGCAAATATTGTTAGTTCAGAAATTTGTTTAACGAATTAAAAGTAGCTACAATGAAGAAAATGAAGAAATTTTTTTTTCTTTACCATTTTACAGGTAAACTTTTGTAATGACAATTTGTCAGTAGAAAACGTTTTTGCACCACCGGTCATTTTCACGTGTTTACCGATTTCATGAACATGTTTACTTATCAAAAGACGGTAAGTAATCAAATAAGAAATTATTGTTTAGATTCGGCATCGCGTGCAGAGCAATGGCCCATAAACTAGTATGAAAAATGTAAAAAATGCCTTCTTTGGAAAAATCAAACAATTTAATAAATTAAAAAGAACATTTTATCTATTTATTAATAGTTCCGATGATGCAAAAATATTATTAAGCATCACGGGTGCTTGTCCCTCAGAATAACTGAATGCCCATTTTGGGGCCGATTTCTAATTTTACCTGAAAAGGTAGGAGCGAAGTTGCTGTTGATTATAACATTTACTCATTCATTTGTTAGGCTGTCTTACAAATATGGTGATCCATACATTTTATTAAATACATACCATAACTTACTACTCTTTAAATAAATTACAAGGAAGCGTTCGTCTGATTTGGACGGCGAAGCTGTGAACCTCGAGAGCGCATGCGCGCCACGAACGGTTCGCAGTGCTCCGCTCAGTGTCGGTTTTCTGACGAACACAAAGCGCCATTCACAAACGCATCTCCACAAAGGGAGCTGACCACAGTCATAAACTCATAAATCTAATCTCCAACAATTTCAGTTCCCATTAGTTTTTGTCCCTTATTTAAACGGTCTTGATTGTCAAATGAAACACTGTAGTTTTTTCATTTATGCTGAACAAAATAAATAGGTTATTATTATTTTTGAAAGCAACTCTTTACAGTAACTAATAAATAAGTTTCACATTTTCTAAAATAATGCGAATTGTGTCAATTTGTTGTAAAAATGCATAAGTCGAGATGGAGCATGCCATCAGCTTCGCAAATCAATCCGATGTTTAAGTCAATTATTGTTATATTACTACAGATTAATTCCCACATACATCAAACGTGCGTGTTCAGCGCTTGCTTTCATCCAATCAAAAATGTTTATCGCGGATAAATCGTCTTCCTAGTTTGTCTTCTGTCAAAAACGAATAAAATTGCATGTTACGCCAGTCAGATTCCCAAATTGTTTTTAATAATTGTGTTTTTAATAACTGTAAGTATTAATAGTTATTTAATAAACTAGTTTGTTAATGAAGGCGATTAATAATCGAAACTGTTTAAAGCACGAACGAGTGTAGCGAGTGAGTGGCTTTAATAGTTGAGATTATTAATCGCCCATTAACAAAAGAGTTAATTACAAAAATTTTTCGTTGACCGCAAACTTTTTTTTTTTGGTGACAAATTTTGAAATTAAAGCCAAATCAAAACCAATTTCATCTTTTTCCATAAAGATGACAGCTTATAAATACCTTCATCCTTTTTTTGTCTTCAGGGTAGGCCATTTTTAAAATTTTCAACACTTTCCATTTACTTTTCCACAAAGAATGTCAGAAGACGTCAACTCCATTCACATTCAATTTCACGTAAAAATCACGGTTGCTAAGGAAACCTAGTTACCTTTGAAAAATATGACATGCAAATTATAACCAAAAATGTCGGCTTTTGAAAAAGTGAATTCGTAATTGTGCAGTTATGGAGCTATAAAATATAGAAAACCCTGCTGCACTACCTGCTGCAGTGTTGGTAAGTGCAAACAACGCATGTTCGAGGTTGTTTATACATCAAAATATCATCAAAACGTCAAAATCGCAAAAATCGTTGATTAATGAAAAGTAGTGTATTAATGAGGTCCATTAATACACTATAATTTAGACAAAATAATTAATTAATATTGAAATTAACAAGCGGTCAACGGAAAAAATAAATAATTAACGTTAAAGTTTGAATTCTGGAATTAATCTTGCCAAAAATAAGGCGACCTAATTTGTTAAATTTGATAAAAAAATTAGGTCTTGTTATTTTACCTTCGATTATAATTTAATTTTTTTAAACAATAATTCGTTTTTTTTTTGATGACACGGAGTCTATTTTCGGTACCAAAACTAAAAAACAACCAACATTCTACCTACTTTCTCCGAAGATGTGCAGTTATGGCTTTGCCTTTTTTTTTAATTTTGCGACGGGTGCAATATGATTAAAAAAGAGAAGAAGCGGCGACGTTGGTGGCGAACCGAACTCTATAGAAAACGCGTCGGTAGTGAACTTATGCAGGATTTAAAATTTCAACATGTCAGTGGACATTATAAAAATTTTACAAGAATGTCTCCTACAGACTTTGACAAATTATTGACAATGATAGGACCGAAAATCTCGAAAAAAGATACTACTTGTACGTTCGCCGGAGAATGAAAATTTTATTTTGAAAGCACACTTTAGCCACGAATCCCTTCCTTGTAACCTCCTACCTTTTCAGGTAAAATTAGAAATCGGCCCCAAAACGGGCATCCATTTTATTCTGACCATCGCCGAAATACGGGCACAGCACCCGTGATGGTTACATATTTTTTTATTGATAACCTATTTTACATACTTAATTAAAGCACGCCTCAGTGTGTATAAATCCAACTTTCAAAAACGCGGGTTTTTTAAAGTTTCCAGAGTAACATCAACAGCCCGAGAGGACCTGAGAAACGTGCACTCTCCATCCCGCCACTAGTTTTCCTACGGCTATGATGTTGTTAACAGAATTACAGCTGTGAATCTGAATGAAGTTGAATTATTTATTCTTCGAGTATGTATTAATGATAAACAAATGTTATGTGCGCTATTCGACTTTTTGCAGCATAGACACTCGTCTCTGTGTCTGTAAAAAGGCGTGCGATCTATCAGTGAACGGAGTATAGAAGCTGTTCGTTGCGCGCTCGGTTCGTCGGCTGTTCGTGGCACCAATTTTGCGACGAGCATTACATTACATGTTACATTACATGCTCGGTTCGCGTAGTCTGTACGCACCCTTACGTGCGTGTTTACCTTTAAAAAATAAATTTAATTTGGATACAATAATTGTTATGTACACTAGTGCGTAGCATGCGAAGCGAATTTCATTTTTTTAATCAATAAGTAAATTAGCATAATATATTCAATCCGAAAACGACTGTATAAGATCCATTATAGGCGTGTTGGTAAGATATTCGCGTTCAATCCAAGGTGTCTCGGGTTCGAATTATTGCGAATCCAACTTTTTTTTGATTTCGTAATATTGCGCAATTTGATGTATTATTGTAGCTGATTAGAAATTATAATGGACAAGACCTAAATAGCTCAGTTAGTAAAGAGTTAGACAGATAATTACAAGGTTTTGAGTTCGATTCCTATCGCCGCCTTTTTTTATTGAGAATGCAGTTGTTCTTAAATCTGAACTGGTGAGATCTCGAGTGGCCATTGAGATTGAGGACCCACGAAGATTGACGGGCAACTGAGTGCTGCCAAAATATTCTCAAAACATTTCTCGGTTTTGGGACTCTTCCATCTATTCATGACTTACAGTAATATCGAACAACAATGACCTGTCCTGTTGATTCGCCAAAGGCTCATGATGGTCGTGCCGGTGATTCTCCTCGATAGACACATACCTATAAACGGTATAAGCTGTCGTGAAAGAGGAGATGCTGTAAGAATAAATCGGATTGTAGTCGGAATGAAAACGGGGAATGTTTTGCACTTATTTTTATCAATTCTGTAAATATTCTGAATCCAAGAATTATCATGAAGGCATAGTCGAATATTGGGGTGTTACAGATAAAGCTTTCAGAATCGATGTAGACAAAGAAGACAAAGTACTATGGAAAAATTTAACCCCCCCCCCCCCCAATTTGGGGGGGTTGAATGGTAATGAAAAAATAAGCACAAATTATAATTTTTGAAGAATTTTATGTCTTTTTCGGTTGTTTACTTTTGGGAAATCATATAAATTTTTAGGATTCTGCCTAGATTTTTAAGACGTCAAATATCGTAGTATCCTCCTTGATTTAGTATTGTTTTTACTTTTTTTTAGCATGCGCCAAATGGCTTGGTCCAGAAATAAAAAGCCATTTTGGGGTGTGTAAAAACACGGTATTTTGTTAGTTTTTTTAGGGCGTTCTTAAAGTAGTTTTAAAGTTTTTTTCGTGTGCCCAATTTTTGGTGGTCTACAAATATTTGGTACTTTTGAGGTGCATAAAAATTAATGCTTTCTGAAGGGTTTTAGGTCTTTTTCGGATGTTTACCTTTGGGAGAACAGCTGAATTTGTAAGATTCTGCCTTGTTTTTTGAAGACGCCAAATGTCCTGGTCCAGAAATAAAAAGCCATTTTGGGGTGTTAAAAACAAGACATTTTGTAAGTTTTTTAGATCTTTTTCGAATGTTTACTTTTGGGAAAACACTAAATTTGTAGGATTCTGCCTTGATTTTTAAGACGCCAAATGTCCTGGTCCAGAAGTAAAAAGCCATTTTGGGGTGTGTAAAAACAAGGTATTTTGTTAGTTTTTTAGGGCGTTCTTGAGGTAATTTTCCATTATTTTGGGAGATTTTAACCGTTTTTTCGTGTGCCCAATTTTTGGTGGTCCACACATATTTGGGAACTTTTGGGGTGGATAAAAATTAATGATTTTTGAAAGGTTTTGGGCCCTTTTCGGTTGTTTGCTTTTGGGCAAACAGCTAAATTTGTAAGATTTTGCCTTGTTTTTTAAGACGCCAAATGTCCTGCCCCAGAAGTAACAATTTATACAGTGCATTTTTTTTAACTGTTACCATAGGGAATTGCATGGTAAAACTTATACCTACCCCCTGTTAACTTTTGTTCTGATGAAAATATTCAAACCATTTTTGGAACAAGGTTTGAAGATTTTTTAAACTATCTGACAGAATACAATTCAATATCCTAAACTGTCGCAAAAGTTGTGAAAAAAATATTTTCTAGCGCGCCGGAATGATAGTACGTCGAGCGGCCGCAAGAATAGCGTCCCTGTCGGCTCAACCAGCACCTGACCATCTCCACTTTTGACTTTTGTCACTTTCATTTAAAAAATAGCGAAATCTCCTCGAGGCTATGATTAAATTAGCTTTTGGATGGCAGATCATCTAAACATTTACTTGTTAAAAAAAAAACAGAATGTAAAAACGTTAACGCACAAGTAACTCAACAAATTAACAGAAATTGTAAAAGGAATTGTACAGTGTTTTCCTTCGACTGCTGGACAATGTCCGCAGCGATCTTGAAAATTTCTTCGCGTGTTTTGTAAATGTCGCACTGTAATGGAATTCTAAGCTTCAGTTATTCTTGCTCTTAATTTCTCCACAGTTTCTGGTTGACATCTTATGCGTTTTTTTACTGTTGCCATAGGTAATTACATAATTGCATGGTAAAAATAATATCCTCTGTTAGCTTATTATCCACTGCAGGTTTGGTGCTAATTTTTATTTTTGTAATAGATCATTAATAAGACTACGTAATGCATATTGTTTGAACAACGACAAGCAGTCTTATTTTACTAATTTTACTCATCAAAATTGAATTAATGAACGTAAATAATTTGACAAAAACTTAGTAGACGATATGGGAACAAAAATTAGATTTTATATTTTATTTTGTTATTTATTTTAATCATTTATTTTTTAAATGAAAGTAACAAAAGTCAAAATTGGAGATGGTCAGGTGCTGGCTGGTTGAGCCGACAGGGATGCTATTCTGGCGACCGCTCGACGTACTATCATTCCGGCGCGCGAGAAAATATTTTTTTCACAACTTTTTCGACAGTTTAGGATATTGAATTGTATTCTGTCAGATAGTTTAAAAAATCTTCAAACCTTGTTCCAAAATTGGTTTGAATATCTTCATCAGAACAAAAGTTAACAGGGGTATAAGTTTTACAATGCAATTCCCTATGGCAACAGTTAAAAAAAATGCACTGTATACTACTGTCGTTTTACTTCGAAATGTACAAGTTCCACGACGAAATTCCGATTCGCACTTATTTTTTCGTGATCCTTCACACTTGCGAGCGAAAAAACGTATTTATAGGAATGTTAGCGTCTTGGAACCTGGAATTCTGTAATTCTTGCGTCGTTTTACTTCGAAACGTACAAGTTCCACGACGAAATTCCGATTCGCACTCAGTTTTTCGTGATCCTTCACGCTTGCGAGCGAAAAAATGTATTTGGAGGAAAGTTAGCGTCTTGGCACCTGGAATTCTGTAATTTTTGCGTCGTTTTACTTCGAAATGTACAAGTTCCACGACGAAATTCCGATTCGCACTTAGTTTTTCGTGATCCTTCACACTTGCGAGCGAAAAAACGTATTTATAGGAATGTTAGCGTCTTGGAACCTGGAATTCTGTAATTTTTGCGTCGTTTTACTTCGAAATGTACAAGTTCCACGACGAAATTCCGATTCGCACTTAGTTTTTCGTGATCCTACACAGTTGCGAGCGAAAAAACGTATTTAGAGGAAAGTTAGCGTCTTGGAACCTGGAATTCTGTAGTTCTTGCGTCGTTTTACTTCGAAATGTACAAGTTCCACGACGAAATTCCGATTCGCACTTAGTTTTTCGTGATCCTACACAGTTGCGAGCGACAAAACGTATTTAGAGGAAAGTTAGCGTCTTGGAACCTGGAATTCTGTAGTTCTTGCGTCGTTTTACTTCGAAATGTACAAGTTCCACGACGAAATTCCGATTCGCACTTAGTTTTTCGTGATCCTACACAGTTGCGAGCGAAAAAACGTATTTAGAGAAAAGTTAGCGATTTGGAACCTGGAATTCTGTAATTCTTGCGTCGTATTACTTCGAAATGTACAAGTTCCACGACAAAATTCCGATTCGCACTTAGTTTTTCGTGATCCTACACAGTTGCGAGCGGAAAAACCTGTTTAGAGGAAAGTTAGCGTCTTGGAACCTGGAATTCTGTAGTTCTTGCGTCGTTTTACTTCGAAATGTACAAGTTCCACGACGAAATTCCGATTCGCACTTAGTTTTTCGTGATTCTACAAAGTTGCGAGCGAAAAAACGTATTTAGAGGAAAGTTAGCGTCTTGGAACCTGGAATTCTGTAGTTCTTGCGTCGTTTTACTTCGAAATGTTCAAGTTCCACGACGAAATTCCGATTCGCACTTAGTTTTTCGTGATCCTACACAGTTGCGAGCGAAAAAACGTATTTAGAGGTAAGTTAGCGTCTTGAAACCTGGATATTTGTAGTTCTTGCGTCGTATTACTTCGAAATGTACAAGTTCCACGACGAAATTCCGATTCGCACTTAGTTTTTCGTGATCCTACACAGTTGCGAGCGAAAAAACGTATTTAGAGGAAAGTTAGCGTCTTGGAACCTGGAATTCTGTAATTCTTGCGTCGTTTTACTTCGAAATGTACAAGTTCCACGACGAAATTCCGATTCGCACTTAGTTTTCCGTGATCCTACACAGTTGCGAGCGAAAAAACGTATTTGGAAGAAAGTTAGCGTCTTAGAACCTGGAATTCTGTAATTCTTGCGTCGTTTTACTTCGAAATGTACAAGTTCCACGACGAAATTCCGATTCGCACTTAGTTTTTCGTGATCCTACACTGTTGCGAGCGAAAAAACGTATTTAGAGGAAAGTTAGCGTCTTGGAACCTGGAATTCTGTAGTTCTTGCGTCGTTTTACTTCGAAATGTACAAGTTCCACGACGAAATTCCGATTCGCACTTAGTTTTTCGTGATCCTACACAGTTGCGAGCGAAAAAAACGTATTTAGAGGAAAGTTAGCGTCTTGGAACCTGGAATTCTGTAATTCTTGCGTCGTTTTACTTCGAAATGTACAAGTTCCACGACGAAATTCCGATTCGCACTTAGTTTTTCGTGATCCTACACAGTTGCGAGCGAAAAAACGTATTTAGAGGAAAGTTAGCGTCTTGGAACCTGGAATTCTGTAATTCTTGCGTCGTTTTACGTCGAAATGTACAAGTTCCACGACGAAATTCCGATTCGCACTTAGTTTTTCGTGATCCTTCACACTTGCGAGCGAAAAAACGTATTTAGAGGAAAGTTAGCGTCTTGGAACCTTGAATTCTGTAATTTTTGCGTCGTTTTACTTCGAAATGTACAAGTTCCACGACCAAATTCCGATTCGCACTTAGTTTTTAGTGATCCTTCACACTTGCGAGCGAAAAAACGTATTTAGAGGAAAGTTGGCGTCTTGGAACCTGGAATTCTGTAATTCTTGCGTCGTTTTCCTTCGAAATGTACAAGTTCCACGACGAAAT
>NW_027184103.1:0-78034 GCF_963966145.1 Tenebrio molitor | reverse complement strand
CTCCAGGAAGCGAGCGAAGCTTACTTGGTCGGTCTGTTCGAGGACACGAATTTGTGCGCCATCCACGCCAAACGTGTAACCATCATGCCAAAGGACATCCAACTTGCCAGACGTATTCGGGGTGAACGCGCTTAAATTTTTCCACATCGTGTTTCGGAAGAACAACAACATCCCGAGAAAAACGAAACACGAATTTTATAACAAAAAAATCGGTTCTTTTCAGAACCTCAAACCTTACAGGCAAAAAAAAAAAAATATATCGCCCTTCAACCGGAAATGAATAAAATAAAAATGTCAATAATCGGTCGGTCCTCTCGATTCGGGTTGGGTTGCGGTCGTTCGTAAAATTTTATTGCATCCTGTCATCACCTACCTGCCAGCTGATGCTATCTATTTTATTTGGTTTCGCCGTAAGGATAGTTTTATTTCTTTTTTTCGTCGTAGATTATCGTGTGGCCCTGAAAAGGGCCATTTGTGCGTGCCCCGTTGCCGGTAGTACGATGATGACGTCGGAACGAGGCACAGCCGAACGAACATGAGTCGAGTATCCATCCACGTTTCTCACTTTTTCCTCTTCGGCGAAGCGGCCTTTTTCACCTTGACAGGAATGGCTTTGGCTGTCTTGGGTTTGGGTGCTTTGGGTTTTTTAGTCGGACCAGCCTTGTTAGATTTCTTCGCTTTGGAAGGCGATCGGGGTTTCGGGGCGGCTCTAGTTTTCTTTTCTGCCGAGGAGGCGGCCGATTTCTTGGCTTTCGCTGCGGCGGCGGAGGCAGCGACGGCGCTCTTCTTTTCGGCAGCAGTCTTCTTCGCTTTGGGGGAGGCTTGTTTTTTGGCTGTCTTCGAGGAAGCCTTGTCGGAAGTCGTCGCGACGGCGGTACGTTTGGCGGATGATTTTTTCGTCTTGGATGCGGCGGACGAAGCGGGTTTCCTCTTGTCGGAGGCGGAGGCGACTTTGGCACCACCGGAGGTGGACGAGGCGAGCTTGAACGAACCCGACGCGCCCTTACCTTTCGTCTGAACCAGAGATCCCGACGCCACGGCGCCTTTCAGATATTTCTTGATGAAAGGGGCGACCTTTTCGGCGTCGACTTTGTAATTTGCGGCGACGAACTTCTTGATGGCCTGAAGAGACGATCCTCCGCGTTCCTTGAGTCCCTTGATGGCGTTGTTTACCATCTCGGATGTCGGAGGATGGGACGGTTTCGCCCTGGGATTTTTCGCTTTTTTCTCTTTCTTCGCGTGGGATTGAGGGGTGGCAGCGGAACCGGTGGTGACCGATGATGCTGTTTGATTTTCGACGTCGGCCATCTTTCACGTTAAAACGTTAAAAGTTAATAATAATTATTGAAAAAACACTTGCTCACACACGTACACTTCGAGCACCTCGTGAACGAGAATTGAACAAAAAAATTTTCTAAGTCTTTATAAAATAGTCGCCACTGCGGACGGAAGACTGAACGCGCACCGCGTCCGCCGTCGAAGAAATTGCAGGCCTCGGAATCGTTGCCCGCGTGATGGCATCGTCCTCTTTCCTCGATCACCATCGCCACCGTGTGATCAAGCTGGCCGAACTCGGTTTCCGAAGTTTCCCTGGAGATAGCGAAGTTCGTCTCGGAACGTCGGTGGGTTTCGAATCAGGTACACGCCCCTCCAACCACCAGCCCTAAATCCGGGTCGTCACGGTTTCGATTCGGGACCGACGGTTTACGTCGGCGGTGCGGGGTAGACGCGTCGATTCCGGGAATCCATATTTCGTTCGCCGAAATATTGGTCCATCTCTTCCCGGAATACCGCGCCACCTTCTCGATTTTACGACATCTTCGCGTCGCCAAACGCTTCCGAAACGGTCGAAGCACAGAAAGGACCTGGTGTTCGAACCGAGGCAATTCCGACAACAGGATGCCGCGAACCGCCTCTCCGACGTTCAGGTCGATCGTTTTCGGCGGAAGTTGAAACGGGACGAGTCGACGACGGGTCCCGTTGCCGTCCGGACCCTTCGGGACGGCCGAAAGTCCGTCGAGAGGATCATCCGAAAGGAGACGGTCTTCATCGTCCGACCGATGCCGCACCTACGAGTTTTCCGATATTTTCTTCGACGGATCTTCAGGTTTTCTTCCTTTCTTCCGTCTTTCTCTCTTCGTAATTTCGTGTCCGACCTGCGTCGTCCGAAGTCGGGGTGAAGATCGAAGAAAAAACGCCAAAAATAACAACTCGTCAGCCACGCACACCGCGTTCGAATGTCTAACGGTCCAACTTGGATTTTCGAAGATCGCCGAATCCGAGGGACGATAAATAATAATAATAATAATAATAATGGTAATAAATAATAATGTTAATAATAATAATAATGATATGATGATTATAACGATAATTATTATAGATAGGTAAATAGAAACACAGGTCTCCTCTCGAAAATCGGAACTTCCTGATATTACTTACATATTTCGGTCGATCCAAATGTGGGAATCTCGTCGTCGTCGGAGCAAGCAGCGCGGTGGGTGGGGTGAAATTCTGGATTTTCCACCGCCGCCGGCGGTCGAAAAATGTGCGACGCGGGAGATCGCCAGTCCGTCTAGTAGTCTCTCTTGTCGTTAGAGCGTGACGTGGTGGTTGTTGTGGGATTTCCCGTTAGTTCGGTCCGACGTCGGTCGTCAGAGGGTAAGTGCATACGGAAACGAAACGCATCGCGTTTTGATGTTCATATTCGTGCATCGGAATGTTAAAAGCAATATATTTTACACCAACGATCACACCTAAACACCACGGCAACGGCCATACCACGTTGAAAAGCACCGGTTCTCGTCCGATCACCGAAGTTAAGCAACGTCGGGCGCGGTCAGTACTTGGATGGGTGACCGCTTGGGAACACCGCGTGCCGTTGCCCCCCAACACTTTTTGTTTTTTTTTGAAATCCATAGCAACCACCGAACCGATTTGTTTTTCGTGCAGGTATTCGGAAACATGCACAGACCCGTATCATGTAGATTCATAGCTTTAAGTACTAGATAATTAAGAAAACAATTTTTTTTGTCGATTAATTGTAAACAATTGCAGAATAAAAACTCGTCAAACGGTAAAGGTTGTCGTTCGATCACCGAAGGTAAGCCACGCGGGCAGCGGTCAGCACTTGGACGGGTGACCGGTTCATTATATTCCTTCCGTGAGTTTAACAAAGATAACATATGCAAATGTCGTAAGTGCGACGAGGAAGACGGCGATCTTTTAATGTAAAAAAAATATATATTAGGTTACGCGTACATGCCACTTTGACTGCTGCTTTATTTTTTTGGTTTTTAAATAATTAGAGATCTGAATTCAACATATCAGTTCTATGTTATAATGGACAGACAATGTTGTATTCTTGGCCCCTAACACGTTAAGACCAACATAAAAACTAGAATAACTTACCATTCGTTAAACGTTAAACAATTTCGAACCACGTTTTTTTGAGCTCGAACAAACTCATAACACAACACTCATTTATTAGTCACTGGACCATTGTAAAACGAGAAGAGAGAAAAACCATGCGAAACTATTTTTAAAACGAAGAGAATAAAGGTTTTAAATGGTAGGGCTGTATGACAGACTTGTCAATTATCGTGGGGGGTACGGCTGAGATTTATGACGAAATCGAGTGGCGCCGGCGGTCGGTCACTTTCACGAAAGAGGTCTAAACACGGGTCGTTTACGATACCCTCTGGTTACTAGAAAAGTTCTAGACAGATGTTTGTCGGCTTTTCGAGGTATTTATTTGTGAGTCCAAAGACTCAATGGAGTAATATCGGACTGAAATTCCAAGATTTTGCTGTGTAATCCAAAAAACTATGTTCCTCGTAACATTTAACGATGTGTTAATTCAACTATTATTTTAATTTTTCGTATACGTATTTATACTAAAAAGTACAGCGCTTCCAACAGTGAATTGTGAATTGAAAATGTTTCAAAGAAAGATCGATAGTTTTGAAAAAAATTACATATTAATAAATTTAGATAGATTTAGAAGTATACATTGCACTTACTTTTCAAAATTATTGTACTTCTGATTTGGTTGAAATAACATAATATGTAGCAGTCATAGTTGCGATTGTAGAAAAAATCTTGTGTACATTGCAGTCGCGGCTGGTGTTGGGTAAAACCTTTATTTTTTAGGGGGTCATTACCCAAATGACCTCATGGACCAGCCGTTCCTGTTAGGTTTTATATATCAAATTGATTCGTCTGTCTTTTTCATCATGCCTTCGAAAAGCGAGCTCCTGTTTCGCCAAAGTAACTGTGACGTCAATTAAATACGATAATAAAATTCGGTTTTTCCCATCTTCTTTTCGTATCCCACCTCCACCCGGCGGCAGTAGTGCAGTGCTTATCAACATAATTACCGGCGTCTCGCCTCCACATTTTGACTTTTTTGTGTTTTATGTGTTCTCTAAGTCCAAAATTTTTAAATTTTTAAAAAGAGATTGCGGTACTATTCCTGTTGCTGAAATTATAATAATATATTTATTAATTTTTGTATTATATGTCTGTGTTATATTGTGTGAATTTGGAACAGCTATATCTAAAAGATATGCTTGCTTTTGTTGTTTATTTAAAATAATAATGTCTGGTCTGTTATGCTGAATGTGAATGTCAGTTAAAACTGTGCGATCAAAATATAATTTGTAATTGTCATTTTCTAAACAACTTTCTGGTTTATAAATGTAATGTGGTTGTGTATCCTTTAATAAATTGAATTTAACTGCTAAATTCATGTGTATAATTTTTGCGAATATATCATGACGTTTTTTATATTCGCTGTGAGCCAAAACGGTGCAAGATCTTGTATTGCAAATATAAAACCCTCAGCTCTTTAAAATATCTCCCATGTAAAGACTTTTGTTTTATATTTGCTATAGTGTCATATCACGAGCTCTATTGAGAAAATAATTTTTTAGTGAAGCAATTTGATTGTGTTGTAGAATTTCTAGATTTGAAAAACCCCTACCACCATTTTCGCGTGGTAAATTAAATCTTTCAACAGCAGATTTGGGGTGATGTTTACAAAATTTTGTAAAGAGAACTCTAGTTTGAATATTTATATTCTTTAAATTAGTTTTGGACCATTTTATAACACCAAAAGAATAGATTTAATTTTATAATTGAATGTTGAATATGATTTGATTGATTAATACCTAAATATTTATAAAATTCTCCTTTATTTAAATTTTTAATGATTTCTCCTTCTTTAGTTATATATTCTAAATTTTCGTAATGACCACGACATATTGATTGATTTTCAGTTATTGTTAAGTTTTATGTCATCCATATAAAGAAGGTGATTTAATTTAATATTAATTTTATAAATTTTAAGAATTTTAATTAACCATGAATGTGGTACTGAATCATAGGCTTTTTTGTAGTCTATGAATTGTTGTTGCATTATTTTCCAAACGTTTGAGACTTAAAATATTCGTCAAATGTTCTTCTTTTTTTAAATCAGAATACCCCTGACAAATCCGAACATTTTGTTTTGCGGTAGATAAAAATAAACATGGGCCAAGACAGAATATTAATATTCGGTGTGGAATTTTCCTGCGTTCTTGTTCATTTCTATCGAAGTGCTCACGAAAAGTTGTGAATATCAACACTTTGTAATTGTCGTAGTGAAAAATAAAAAAGATAGCTATGGGGCACAACTTATTTCGCACTTCATTAGAAAAGTAACAGTATTAAAATAAAAAAAATATTTTTCTAAATTTCGAACGTTAGGTCTATCCTGACCAGCCGCCAATTAGTGGTATTATTTTATTTTTTGCTGTTTTCCACAATAGTTATTTTTATATTAAATATAAACAATATTTTTTCTATCATTGATTCAAAAAATTGAAATTAAAAATTCAAATTTTTGAAGGAACTCTGAAGTTTCAATGCAGTGACCATGTTGCTAGGTAACTAATAAAAAACAGTGCGTGAAATGAAAAACAGAAATAGTCGTATGCGTTTTGTATGGTTTCTATGGTTTCGATCTTACTAACAATGCAATGAAAATGACCCACTTCAGGCACAGATAACTATGCGTGAATTTCAATTTTTTGAATCAATTATATAAAAACAAAATTGATTTGGCGGCCGCTACACAAAAGTGGTGGGAGGCGAGAACCTGTTTCCGCCGGTCTCCGTTTATGACACAGCTGACGGAAATCTTGGTCTTTTTTTTTCGTTTATTGTTAATTTTAAAATTAATAAATTTTCCCTGGATACGTATTCGACTTATCCGGTACGAGTTATTTTTAAATTAACTTAATGGCCCGTTGCTCTTGTTCTTTTTATCGTTTTATCGTTAGCAATAGTACAATACTCACGCATTTTTAATCTAAAATTAACAAAACTTGAATGGATCGGGATTATCACACTTCTGAATTGAAGTTTTCATTCGTTTAAAATATAATTGATAGTAATACGTAATGCGGATTGCCTAAACGTTGCTTCCATCACGTCAACATCACACATTCACGTTCGCCCGTAGAAATGGCGTGATGCACACGAAATCGATCCAAAAAGGCTCATAATATTTGTGTCACGCGAATCTACGTCGAAAACTAGAAAAAAAAAAAATTCAATTCGAATTTCAATAATCGAAACGATGCGTCGTCGATACTAAACGTAGGTAGTAACTAAAGTGTGATCGGGTGCGATAAAAGTGTCCGTCAATAATCATCATCCGACAATCATTTAATAGACGAACGCTAATTTTTGGCACTCACTCGGACGACAGAACCAGTCCAGACGGAAACCGGGGCGCGGGGTGGGTGGGTGGTTGTATGTCCGTGAATCTGTCCGGCGCGCGTCAACATTTCAGTTATCGTCGCGAGAGTTAAAACGAAAGGTGGTTAGTGTGAAAGTGACGTTTTTTCGTGGAGACACGTTACGAAGGGTGAGTACCTAATATAATATAAAACCAACCGAAAACCCACAATAGTGCCCCGGTTTATTATCGTGAATAGGTGTTTGGTAAATATTTTCTGTATTCCAACTAGCAAGTCTTTTATCAAAAAACTCCGGCAACATGGCTATTGTGGTATTATTGATACCACCTAACTGAAGAATGATTAAAAAGATTATAAAGTTAATAACTAAGTCGACGATTTTATCGGGAAATTGAACGGAGAAACAAAAATAGCTCTTAGCGACAGTTGCCTGAAGTCGCAAATAACGGCGATTGACGAAATCACGTTTTTTTTATTTTAATTCCAATGAACAATACACAGGGTCACAATTATCTGTTATGTATTCTATAATGTTTTGCAAAGTAAATAATGTGAGTTGTCATGCGTAATATTAATTAGCTAAGTAATTTTTGCAAGTATTTTATGTCAGATATGCAATGTATAATAACGTAATGTTGCAAAGTATTTTAATTTTTATGCTAGGTAGAGATAATAAAATAGAAAATGATTTAGGAACATAAAAAATCTCATTAAAACAGGAACAATTGAAATTAAAATAAACATAACATTCTGTACTAAAGTACAGTTTTGTTCACTCCTTTTTTCAAAGTCTTCTGTCCTCTCATTTGCACATACTGCTATTCCAAAACAGTGAAATTGTCTGTTTCAGGGAATCCTTAACGTTCCTTGCTAATGTCAACAACGTTTTCGATGAAACAAAGAGTCGGAAAAATGTCGGCTCATTGTATTCAATAACATACGCGACTACAAAACCATCTGTATCATTTGTAGGAATCGCGGTTTTTTCGATGAGAATTCGTTCTAATTTTTTCTTTCTTAAAAAAGCTAAGTAATTTTAATTTCACTAAAGATGAACATTTAGGCTATATGCTGGGTAATGCAAATCCATCAACCATCAACTAGGTTGTTCAGCAGATGTACGATTGTTTATTTGATTTCTTCTTCCGAAGAGTTGTATTCTGGCAAAATAGAAATTTATTCATAACATAACCTCAATCAACTAAATTATTTCGAATACAATAACCACATAACTACAAGTTGGATAGGCATGGGTGCAAAATACCGATAATGCATGAAACCTAAAGGGCCTACTGTTCATCCAATATATTTACATAGCTTAAATAGCATGTTTATTTTTTATAGAAAAATTTTGCATTTCTCGCTTTCTTAAACTGTATGTAACATTTTTCATATTTTTTCGCTGTCATAATGACATAATAAAAGTTAATTAAAAATCGCTGTTTCACGTCTTTTTCTTTTTTGTTCGAGAGTTTTTGTGGTTCTGAAAAGAACCGTTTATAAATGTGTCGAAAACGAAAAACATCTATTTCGAACTGGTGTACTTGGTGACGGCTTTGGTACCTTCGGAGACGGCGTGCTTGGCCAACTCACCGGGCAACAACAGACGCACGGCAGTTTGAATTTCTCTGCTGGTGATCGTCGAACGTTTGTTGTAGTGTGCCAGACGGGAAGCTTCAGCGGCGATACGTTCGAAGATGTCGTTCACGAAACTGTTCATTATGCTCATAGCCTTACTAGAGATACCGGTGTCGGGATGGACTTGTTTCAACACCTTGTAGATGTAGATGGCATAGCTCTCCTTCCTCCTGCGCTTCTTTTTTTTGTCGCTCTTGGAAATGTTCTTCTGAGCTTTCCCGGCCTTCTTGGCTGCCTTACCACTTGTCTTCGGCGGCATTTTTCAATTCAATTCGATTCAACAAACTCGCGAACTGCTCTGACTCGTGTGCGTGCGTTGGAATAACATGTCTGACTTTTTACGGGGTTCGAGTCCTAGACTCTTATTTCCCCAATCTGGCTGGCAGTCACCTACTCATGTAATGTGTAGGGCTGTGACAGACTTGTCAAGTATCGAGTCACCGTAAACTCTAGCTGATCGGCCTTCAGTTGCGAATCCAGCAGGTCGAGTTTACGGTGTGGGGGTGGGGTTGTGGGAGACACAAATCGCGAGAAAATGGGGACTGCAGAGAACCTAGATCGTCGTCGGAATGCTCCCGCTTTTGCGTGACAACGAGGGCAAAAAACTGCAGAAAAAACCCCTCGTCGGAGCCGAAGAAAAATGGGGGAACGCTCGGAAAACAAATGTAGAAACTACGCAACAATGGGACATCGAAACCTAATCACTACAAATATTTACCGGTTTGGATTCCGTTAACCTGGTCCTCGGAACTGAAGTCGGCCCTGGTGCGGAATCTGAAACACACTTAGTGGTGATGCATTAATATATGCTCCAGAACTTGCGATTGCTCTGGAACAAAATCTGGGGAATTTTGTCGGAGGACTGGAGGTGTGGGAGCCTCAGTCCTGTTGGAGAAGCAGCCATTTTGGCCGCTTGTGCCGCATAGGGGCATTCTCGTCGTAATTGACGGATTCGCGCACGAGTGGGTTCGGGTGTACAGCCGCTTTCGCATGGAATTTCCGTGCATCATCCAGCAGGAATTCTTTGATGGTGGGGAGGTTCGCTTCTCGATGGAGTTGAGTGTTCCTGACGAACCACGGGGCATTAAAAGCCGCTCGGAGGAATTTGTTCTGCACGACCTGCAGTTTCTGGAGTTGCGTGTGAGACACGGTCCCCCAGACCGCAGAGCCGTACATCATGGACGGTCGGATCATTGTACGGTAAATTGTGATTTTGTTCTTGGTGGACATCTTACTTCGCCGATTGACCAGCGAGTTAAGTTGCCCCCGAACCATCTGACCGCGAGTTTTCGCGTGCTCGACTTGATTGTTGAACCGGAGGTGGTTATCGAATGAAATGCCGAGGTACCGGACCTCGTTTTTCCACGGAATGATTTGTTCGAACATTTCGATTTCGCCAACCGGGCGGTGAAAACGCCGACGGGTGAAAAGAATCGCACTGCTTTTGTCTGGGTTCACATCGATTCGCCAGAGGCGAAACCATGTTTCCAGACTCACTACCGCCCTCTGGAGTCGCTCCGTAATTTTTACGGGCGACCAGGAGCGCGTGAGAATTGCAGTGTCGTCTGCATACAGCGCGATCTTTGTTTGATCGGGCTTTGGAATGTCGGCAGTGAAGATTGCGTACAGAGTCGGTGAGAGCACCGAGCCCTGTGGGACGCCTGCCTCGATGTCGCGTTCCGTTGAGAAAACATTCCCAATTTTCGCGTGAAAGTTTCGATTTTGAAGAAATGAGTTAATCAGTTTGACCATCGCCAGTGGCACGCCGGCAACGTGGAGCTTGTAAACAAGCCCGCCGTGCCAGACTGTGTCAAAGGCTTTGGCCACATCAAGAAAAATCGCGCCGGTCGAATGCCGTTGACCGTTGCTTTTCGCAATGAATTCGGTAACGTGAAGAATTTGATCCGACGTCGAATGTTGGGGGCGAAATCCAAATTGTTCGTCAGGTAAAATTTGTTTCTCGTTAGTCACTCTGACCAGACGGGTCAAAATAACTTTTTCGAGAACTTTTCCTATTGAGGATAGGAGACTGATCGGCCGATGATTCTGGGGAAATTTCGGATCTTTCCCGGGCTTCGGAATGAAAATGACGTTGGCCTTTTTCCATCGAGAAGGAAAGTGGCAGAGTCGCAGGCTGGCGTTGATTATTGTGGTCAGAGCGACGACAACTCTGTCCGGCAACAATTTCAGCGCTTTGTTTGGGATGTTATCTGGTCCGGGTGCTTTTTTCACCTTGAGAGACCCGATAATTTTTCGGACCTCCGCCGGCGAAGTTGGTGTAGTGCTTGTCTCGATTTGTCTCGACAGAATGTCTTCGACCTGGTGTTCGATTCGCTCGATGTGATCGACGTCAGCGTCCTCGATGTTCGGCCTGCATTGCAGTTCCAAACTGTCGGCGAACGCCTCCGCTTTCTCCTCATTCGAGAAAACGAGTCCTCGCGTACCGTGAATCGGTGGTAGTGGTTTTTTGTTTGAGCGGAGCGCTTTCGCCATTCTCCAGATCGAGTTGTCCTCTGCAGTGAGAGATTCGAGTTTTCTTTCCCATTGATCATTGCGGTGATCAATGAGCGCGTACTTGACTTCATTGCCGAGACGATTCGCCTCCCCCCTGTCGACGGCGTCGCCAGTCCGGTGAGCTAGGCGCCTCGCAAGATTTTTCGCACGGATGAGGTCAACGATCCATTGCGGTACATTGTTTTTGTTTTTGTGTCGCGGCTCGACCCGAATTCGAGTTGAGTGAGTCATCGCTGTTGTGATTTTACGCTCGAGCGTGCCAGCTGCGCGCTCAAGGTCGTCGACATTCCTGATGCGGGGAACAGGTCCGTACTCGAGATTTAAAAATTCCGTAAAACGCGGCCAATTGATGTTTTGAACGGGTGTGTTTGTAATGTCGTTTGCCTCGTCACCGATATGCATCAGGACGGGCACGTGGTCTGAGTCGAGCGCCTGAGAGGCGTGAAGTCGTAATTGAAATGGAACATTTTTGACGAGTGCAATGTCTAAAATGTCGGCGTGAAAATCGCGTGCATCATAATACGTCGGCTCCGGCGGAGCTTCGATTAACATGTCTGTGTTGTCCGCGAGCTCGAGTAGAATTCGACCGTTGCGGTTGGCCCTTCGACTGCCCCAGACCTGGTGCTTGCAGTTGAAGTCACCCGCGGCGATGACCGAGGCGCCGGTATCTAATATTTCCGTGATGTCATTTTCCCGGAGCAGAATTTGCGGCGGGTGGTAGCACGAGATGATCGTCAATGGACCGTTAACGGTCTCGATTCTCACCGCAGTGGCTTCCAAGTTCTGGAGCACGGGAAGCGCGATCTGGTAGTGTGGGAGTGTGCGGCGCACGTAAATGGCTGTTCCTCCCCCAGGACCGTGGGGACGGTCGCTGCGGTACAATTCATAACCCCGGATTTTAGGGTCCGCAATCCCGGCGTTAAGGTTGGTCTCGCTGACCAACAAAGCGTCGAGTTCATGATCGTCTGCGAAGATCTCCAGCTCGTTGCGGGAGTTTCGCAGACCGCGTGCATTATGAAATGCGATCTGCAGCGACCTCACTCTCCTCTCTTGTGCTGGCATTTAGCAACCAGAGAGGAGATTGGGGAGGAGAGCGAGCACTTTCCCAAGAATTTCATCCTTGGTGCTCGAGGACTGGATCGCGAGCAGAATGTCCATGAGGGCATTTCCGTTCGCGGCGGGTTTTTTGGCGCTTGTCGGGCGGGGGGCTGGGGGCGCGGGCGCGGGCGCGGGTTTTTTGGACGCCGCTGCGTCCGCAAAACTTTTCCCCGTGCTGGGCTTGTTCCCTGCCTTCGGAGCTGGGGCTGATTGCCTGGCAGCTGCAGGGGGTTGTTGCCTTGAAGAGGCCTGACTGGGAGCGGGGGCGCGGTTTGGGTTTTGGCCCGGCTGGGGTTTGTTTCCCAGGTACCCACGTGGGAACCTGGGGCAGCCACGGTAGCTGGCAGTGTGTCCGCCGCCGCAATTGGCGCACCTCGCGGGGATTTCTTTGGACTTTTTGCAGTCCTTTGACTCGTGTCCCTCGCCGCACTTCACGCACTTCGCGAGTGCGTGACAGTTCTTCTGGGAGTGGTGGAACCGTTGGCACCGGTGACATTGTGCCGTTGTCCCCTTTTTGTGGGGCCGCTCCACCGAGATTCTGAGGTGGCAAACCGTCCTCAAATCGAAGATTTGCCCCTTGTCCTTTGGCACTTCGACAAGTACCAACGGCAGGGGCAATTTTGATCTACCTGAGATCATTCTGGTCACCTTGATTGGTGCCAGACCTTGATCCACCAGGTCTGACTTGATGTCGTCGAGGCTGATCTCGACGGGAACCGTCCTCAGCACGGCTCTGAGGGTTTTCGCCTCGGGGAGAGCGAACGAGTGAAACGGCACTCGTCTCTCCTCAAGGAGTCGCGTCAATGATCGAAAGTCGTCGACACTGACCGGATTCACCCGGATGCCGTCGACGCACGGTTTGGCCTTGCTGAAATGAATTCGCCGTTGCGTCATCGCTTGAGCGAGACCGCTCCACTTTGCCGCGTCCCGAACAATGATCGGTGGAATCTTGCTCGCGGCGGGCGGTTGGTTTCCCGCCACTTTTGGCGTGGGAACCGGATTGTTTGGTGTCGGCTGCGAGACCTGAGGGGTCTGGGCCAACTTGGTCTTCTTGACCTTTCGGGGAACCTCTGATGGAGGTTCCCTGTCGGGTCCTGAAGTTTGGGGTTCGGGGTGAGGTGAGGGGTGGCGTTTACGGTACCTGACCTCGATGAATGGGGCTCCGTTTTCGGGCTCGACTATCTCCTCCACCGAGGTGGAAGGTTCGGCCTGGTCGGACTCCGGGGATGGGGGTGTTGACGGTGAGACGTCCATTTCTGAATCGTCGTCATCGTCTTCCTCTTCTTTTTCGATGTGGGAACGCACATCAGACGTGGCGAGCAGCGCCAGGGTGTCGTCTCTCTCCTTGCGGAGAGTCACGACCAACTCCCTCAGCACCTGCAGCTCCTCCATCATCTGCTTCACGTCCCCCGGCGTGAGATTCAGGTGTGGTGCCATCGCTAGTTGGCACTGCACAAGAATTTTAATGTCTTTTTGCAAGAAATGCTCAGGCCTTCAGCCGACAAGCGGCTTGGGTTACTGAGACTTGGCGTGGGAAAAATTTTATTATTAAATTTTCGACACTCAGCGGAAACACGTCTGGCTCATACAACTGCACAAGCGAGACTGTATGTGCGTGCGTTAACTTTGCACCACCACCTTTCTGATAGGTAGTGTGTTCACCAGAACCCCACCTGAAAACGGGCTCCCACCAATCGTCACGTCCTATTCTCCTATCACGGAGGCTATAAATTCGAAGCACAGCTACCAGCTTTTACAATCGACGAGTCCCGTCCGTCAGTTTTATTACTTCTCGTGGTGTCTAACGAACGAACTTAAAATGTCAGGTCGCGGTAAAGGAGGTAAAGTGAAGGGAAAAGCGAAATCCCGTTCGAGCCGTGCCGGTCTCCAGTTTCCGGTGGGTAGGATACATCGTCTTCTCAGAAAAGGAAATTACGCGGAACGCGTCGGTGCAGGAGCTCCCGTCTATTTGGCCGCCGTCATGGAGTACTTAGCCGCCGAAGTTCTAGAATTGGCAGGAAACGCTGCCCGTGACAACAAGAAGACACGTATTATACCGCGTCATCTGCAGCTGGCCATCAGAAACGACGAGGAATTGAACAAACTCCTGTCCGGAGTTACGATCGCCCAAGGCGGTGTCTTACCCAACATTCAGGCCGTACTTTTACCCAAAAAAACCGAGAAGAAACCTTAAACGAACGATCGATCCATCTCCGTGGCGAAAACTCAAAATATCGGCCCTTCTCAGGGCCACTATAGCTTTTTTTTTTCGTAAAATGACCGATGCATCTTTTCTTTTTGTATTATTATCATTGCGGTCGTCAATTTGGCTGTATGAAGAAAGATTTACGACTGCAATGCCAAAAGGAAAGCAAGGGGTGTTTACGATCTTGGTACATTTATCAGGTAGTCCGTTGTTTCTCGAAAGAACATCATGTTTCTTTTTTTTCCTCTTATTTTTATTTTGTGGTTCTGAAAAGAACCGATTTTGTATTTCGTATTTTATTCTGGTTTTCTCGAACGGTGAAGAGCGCCAGGAAATTAACCTCCGAAACCGTAGAGGGTGCGTCCTTGACGTTTCAAAGCGTAGACGACGTCCATCGCTGTCACGGTTTTACGTTTGGCGTGTTCCGTGTAGGTGACGGCATCTCGGATGACATTTTCCAAGAACACTTTCAGGACTCCGCGAGTTTCTTCGTAGATCAAACCGGAAATACGTTTCACGCCGCCACGACGAGCCAATCTTCTGATAGCGGGTTTCGTGATGCCCTGGATGTTGTCACGCAGGACTTTGCGATGACGCTTCGCTCCTCCTTTTCCCAATCCTTTGCCTCCTTTACCGCGACCGGTCATCTTTTCAGATTATTTCAACTGACACAAAATACCTGCACACCTCGTCCCTAGGAAGTCAACTACCGCAAAATTTCAACTAACGGAGCCTTATATAGATTCAACGGTTCACCATCGACCAATCGACGAAGTCAGCCGTTGACTTTGTTCACGTATAAAAGTACAATTTAATATGGCGGAATTTTTAGTACCCGTTTACCTTTCGACGCGTGCACGTCTAACGATCGTCAGTTTTGTTTTTCATTCGTTTCATTCGAAATGGCCAGGACCAAGCAGACCGCACGCAAGTCCACCGGAGGAAAAGCCCCCAGGAAACAACTGGCTACCAAAGCGGCCAGGAAAAGCGCTCCCGCCACTGGCGGCGTCAAGAAGCCCCACCGTTACAGACCTGGTACCGTGGCTCTGCGTGAGATCCGTCGTTACCAGAAAAGTACCGAGTTGCTCATCCGCAAGCTTCCCTTTCAACGTTTGGTGAGGGAGATCGCTCAGGATTTCAAAACCGATTTGCGCTTCCAAAGCTCCGCCGTGATGGCCCTCCAGGAAGCGAGCGAAGCTTACTTGGTCGGTCTGTTCGAGGACACGAATTTGTGCGCCATCCACGCCAAACGTGTAACCATCATGCCAAAGGACATCCAACTTGCCAGACGTATTCGGGGTGAACGCGCTTAAATTTTTCCACATCGTGTTTCGGAAGAACAACAACATCCCGAGAAAAACGAAACACGAATTTTATAACAAAAAAATCGGTTCTTTTCAGAACCTCAAACCTTACAGGCAAAAAAAAAAAAATATATCGCCCTTCAACCGGAAATGAATAAAATAAAAATGTCAATAATCGGTCGGTCCTCTCGATTCGGGTTGGGTTGCGGTCGTTCGTAAAATTTTATTGCATCCTGTCATCACCTACCTGCCAGCTGATGCTATCTATTTTATTTGGTTTCGCCGTAAGGATAGTTTTATTTCTTTTTTTCGTCGTAGATTATCGTGTGGCCCTGAAAAGGGCCATTTGTGCGTGCCCCGTTGCCGGTAGTACGATGATGACGTCGGAACGAGGCACAGCCGAACGAACATGAGTCGAGTATCCATCCACGTTTCTCACTTTTTCCTCTTCGGCGAAGCGGCCTTTTTCACCTTGACAGGAATGGCTTTGGCTGTCTTGGGTTTGGGTGCTTTGGGTTTTTTAGTCGGACCAGCCTTGTTAGATTTCTTCGCTTTGGAAGGCGATCGGGGTTTCGGGGCGGCTCTAGTTTTCTTTTCTGCCGAGGAGGCGGCCGATTTCTTGGCTTTCGCTGCGGCGGCGGAGGCAGCGACGGCGCTCTTCTTTTCGGCAGCAGTCTTCTTCGCTTTGGGGGAGGCTTGTTTTTTGGCTGTCTTCGAGGAAGCCTTGTCGGAAGTCGTCGCGACGGCGGTACGTTTGGCGGATGATTTTTTCGTCTTGGATGCGGCGGACGAAGCGGGTTTCCTCTTGTCGGAGGCGGAGGCGACTTTGGCACCACCGGAGGTGGACGAGGCGAGCTTGAACGAACCCGACGCGCCCTTACCTTTCGTCTGAACCAGAGATCCCGACGCCACGGCGCCTTTCAGATATTTCTTGATGAAAGGGGCGACCTTTTCGGCGTCGACTTTGTAATTTGCGGCGACGAACTTCTTGATGGCCTGAAGAGACGATCCTCCGCGTTCCTTGAGTCCCTTGATGGCGTTGTTTACCATCTCGGATGTCGGAGGATGGGACGGTTTCGCCCTGGGATTTTTCGCTTTTTTCTCTTTCTTCGCGTGGGATTGAGGGGTGGCAGCGGAACCGGTGGTGACCGATGATGCTGTTTGATTTTCGACGTCGGCCATCTTTCACGTTAAAACGTTAAAAGTTAATAATAATTATTGAAAAAACACTTGCTCACACACGTACACTTCGAGCACCTCGTGAACGAGAATTGAACAAAAAAATTTTCTAAGTCTTTATAAAATAGTCGCCACTGCGGACGGAAGACTGAACGCGCACCGCGTCCGCCGTCGAAGAAATTGCAGGCCTCGGAATCGTTGCCCGCGTGATGGCATCGTCCTCTTTCCTCGATCACCATCGCCACCGTGTGATCAAGCTGGCCGAACTCGGTTTCCGAAGTTTCCCTGGAGATAGCGAAGTTCGTCTCGGAACGTCGGTGGGTTTCGAATCAGGTACACGCCCCTCCAACCACCAGCCCTAAATCCGGGTCGTCACGGTTTCGATTCGGGACCGACGGTTTACGTCGGCGGTGCGGGGTAGACGCGTCGATTCCGGGAATCCATATTTCGTTCGCCGAAATATTGGTCCATCTCTTCCCGGAATACCGCGCCACCTTCTCGATTTTACGACATCTTCGCGTCGCCAAACGCTTCCGAAACGGTCGAAGCACAGAAAGGACCTGGTGTTCGAACCGAGGCAATTCCGACAACAGGATGCCGCGAACCGCCTCTCCGACGTTCAGGTCGATCGTTTTCGGCGGAAGTTGAAACGGGACGAGTCGACGACGGGTCCCGTTGCCGTCCGGACCCTTCGGGACGGCCGAAAGTCCGTCGAGAGGATCATCCGAAAGGAGACGGTCTTCATCGTCCGACCGATGCCGCACCTACGAGTTTTCCGATATTTTCTTCGACGGATCTTCAGGTTTTCTTCCTTTCTTCCGTCTTTCTCTCTTCGTAATTTCGTGTCCGACCTGCGTCGTCCGAAGTCGGGGTGAAGATCGAAGAAAAAACGCCAAAAATAACAACTCGTCAGCCACGCACACCGCGTTCGAATGTCTAACGGTCCAACTTGGATTTTCGAAGATCGCCGAATCCGAGGGACGATAAATAATAATAATAATAATAATAATGGTAATAAATAATAATGTTAATAATAATAATAATGATATGATGATTATAACGATAATTATTATAGATAGGTAAATAGAAACACAGGTCTCCTCTCGAAAATCGGAACTTCCTGATATTACTTACATATTTCGGTCGATCCAAATGTGGGAATCTCGTCGTCGTCGGAGCAAGCAGCGCGGTGGGTGGGGTGAAATTCTGGATTTTCCACCGCCGCCGGCGGTCGAAAAATGTGCGACGCGGGAGATCGCCAGTCCGTCTAGTAGTCTCTCTTGTCGTTAGAGCGTGACGTGGTGGTTGTTGTGGGATTTCCCGTTAGTTCGGTCCGACGTCGGTCGTCAGAGGGTAAGTGCATACGGAAACGAAACGCATCGCGTTTTGATGTTCATATTCGTGCATCGGAATGTTAAAAGCAATATATTTTACACCAACGATCACACCTAAACACCACGGCAACGGCCATACCACGTTGAAAAGCACCGGTTCTCGTCCGATCACCATTCTTGTCCGAGCGGTCGACCCGTACGGACGTGCCGAGTACCTGCTCCGAACAAAGGACCACCCCCTCAAGCCGACATCGTGTCGCCCACATAAGTGCTAAATAACTGTGAACATAATATTAGTGAATAAAACGCCACAAAGTGAGTGAAATTAATGTTGTTAATGATAAAAAATCGCGCCGAAGAACGCGAAGCGAAAATCGCGACAGTGAAGAAGAACACATGAAGAAGAAAACACAAAAGGAAGTAAGGAAATCAAAGATGGAGGTACCACTACCGCTAAAAAACAAATATGAGCCACTTTCGGACCACGAGGACACTGAAATAGAGGACCAAGTTTCCGAACCCGAAGAAATGGAAGACCAAAACGAGGCTGTACAGGACGAAAATGTGAAAAACGAAAAACCTCCCCCAATAATACTCCATGCGAAATACGAATACAAAAAACTTATATCGTTCTGCAATGAAAACGCCAAAAGTGGAGTAAACATAAAGTACACACGAGATAAAACAATTATCTTCACCAACAAAATGTCGGAATTCTTGAGGCTAAAAGAAGTCCTCAAAAATAGCACCAACACCCAGTGGCACACATATGCCACAAAAGAAGAAAGGACGCACGGGTTCGTAATTTACGGGCTTGAAAACCACCCAGATGAAGAAGAAGTCAAACAGGACCTCCGATCCAAGAAAATTAACTGCAAAACCGTCTACAAAATGAAGAACACCAGTCACCCGCTGTATGTGGTGATCACAGACAACAAAACCACACTAAAAGACCTTGAAGAAAACGCAAAAACAGTCCAACAAGTAGTAGTTAAATGGAAGAAACTACTAAACAAAAAAGAAATAATCCAGTGCCACAAGTGCCAGTCGTGGGGCCACTCGGCAACAAATTGTTTCTCCAAGTCCAAGTGCCTGAAATGTGCAGGTCAACATTTAACCAGTGAATGTGAACTCAAAAAGGACAATGTTAACGACCAACAGAAAATCAAGTGCGCCAATTGCGGAGAGAAGCATCTGGCCAACAGCACCGAGTGTGAGGTGTACCAGGCGAGGAAACAGCACCTGGACAAGATCAAAGCCGCAGCCGCTGAAAAGAAGGCCAGGAAAAACGTATCTTACGTCCCGGCGCCGCTGCCGACAACAAATCCGTGGAACCGACAACAGATCGAGACTCCAAAAGTCCAGAACCAGCCCCCGACCCCTGCCCCGACAACGAGCAACAACAAAGAAGAACAAGAAGCAAGCTACAGCGACCTGGTTCAACTAATGACAGAAATCCGTAAGTTAAATGAAATAATTAACATCAAAAAACTCTTAGAAATAGTTAAAGAATTAACAGTTAAACTAAAAAATTGTCGCGATCCCTTTGCGCAAATTCAAATAATAATGGAAATTTCCAACAAACTCGCACCATAAATTCACCCTTAAGGAAAAGTACTTAAAAATCATTACCTGGAATGCTAATGGCATTCTAGGTAAACTTAACGAGCTCAAAGTATTCCTCAAAATGCGTGACGTGGACATAATGGCAGTAACGGAAACCAAGCTACTTAAAACGGACAAGATAATAATAGAAGGATTTAGCATAATCCGAAAAGAACGAAACACCGACACAAGGGGCGGAGGAGTCGCGATTTTGGTGAAGCGCGGCATACCGTACATTAAAGCTCAACTACCTGTTAACGAAATCGAGTGCGCGGCAATAAATCTTGCGAACAAAACAACCATTGTAGTTGCATACAACAGGCCAATTAACAAATACAAAGCAGACAGTATACATAAAATTCTCAATTCTCACACCAACGTAATAATTGCCGGTGATCTCAACTCCAAACATATTGATTGGGGAAATAATTACAGCAACACAAACGGCGTAACTTTAAAAAATATCATCAACAATTCAAACATCACTTTAAATTGCCCACCAACACACACCCACCACCCTAGTAATAACACTGATCCCTCAACAATTGACTTCTTTTTAATCAAAAACATAAATAACTACACATCAGCTGCGACAATTCAAGAACTACCGTCAGATCATTACCCTGTCGAAATGAGTATCAGTAATGTATCGCGAGAAAACCTAGACAAATACATAACATCTTACAAAGACACAGACTGGAAAAAATTCCGTAAAACACTAGACTCACTAATAAAAATCAATTCAAACATAAAAACAACAAACGAACTAGACACCGAAATAAATAAATTCACAGAAGCTCTAAACAACACCCGTAACAAACACTCTAAAACAATCAAAGTTAAAACTGACAAATCTACCATCCCCCTCGAAATTACAAATCTCATTAAAGATAGAAACAAAGCACGCAAAATACATCAAAGAACCGGTCTTGATGCACATAAAATCCAAGTACAACACCTGAATCACTTAATCAAACACAAACTAGCTAAACACAAAAACGGCGAGTGGGACGACATCTTAAAAAACGCCAAAACAAATGACAACTCACTTTGGAAATTAGCGCGCTCACGAACTAAAAAACGAGACGAAATTCCCCCACTCAAATACAACAACGAAGACGCCATCAGCGATAAACAAAAATCAGAATGCCTTGCAAAATATTTTCAAAATGTACACAATAGCAACGACAAATCCGACGACAAACACAATAAAATAGAAAAACTTATCGATAAAATAATTAATCAACCAGCAAACACCGACCACGATTACATAGAATCCGTAATAACAAGTCCGCGCGAGATAGGCTACGTACTACAAAAATTAAAGAACAATAAAGCAACGGGAGAAGACCAAATTGACAATGTAATCTTAAAAAACATTTCGAAAAAAGGAAGAGTGCAACTCACCCACATTGTCAATGCCGTGTTAAAACTTAACTATTTCCCCAATCAATATAAAACAGCAATTATCATCCCCATTCCAAAACCGGGCAAAAACTCCAACAATACAGAAAGCTACAGACCCATTAGTTTACTGAACTCAATATCCAAGTTAACAGAAAAAATCATTCACAGGCGACTAAATACATTCTTGGAAGAGCAAAACATCAAGCAAGAATGCCAATTCGGATTCAAATTATCACACAGTACCACCCATCAAATTGCCAGAATATCTAATGACATCTTAATCAATTTCAACCAGGATAAAAACACAGTTTTGACACTTTTAGACTTAGAAAAAGCCTTTGATCGAGTCTGGATCAAAGGGCTATTATACAAATTATACAAAGCAGGTATCAACTCAAACTTCATAAAATTAATGAGCTCTTACCTTTGTGATCGTAAAATCAGAGTCAAAGTTAATAACGAACTGTCTACCGAAAAGACAATTAAAGCAGGAGTACCTCAAGGCTCGGTACTAGGCCCGTCGTTATTCAATTTTTACATTCATGACTTACCGGAATTTAGCAAAACTAACCTTGCTCTTTATGCTGACGACACCGCCATATACGCGCACTCATTCTACGCCCAAGCCGCGCTTCTCCAAAATCAATTACATATGAAATTACTAACAAATTACTTCGACGACTGGAAACTAAAACTAAACGAATCAAAAACAGAACTAATAATTTTCAGCAGAAAAAGAACCAACAATAAAATTTTTGTCCCCTTCAAAATCAACAACCACACAGTAAAGCCAACAACAACAGTCAACTACCTAGGAATCACATTAGACTCACGTTTAAATTTTAAAGAAAACTTAAAGAACAAACTCACTAAAGCCAACAATGCAATCAGAAAAATATACCCACTAATTAAAAGAAACAGCAAGCTAAGCGTAAAGAACAAAATCATCATATACAAGGCCTTAATAAGACCAATAATCACTTATGCTGCCCCAGTATGGTCACACCTCTCTACAAATGCCCTCCAGCCCCTTGAAGTATTCCAAAATAAATGCATGAGATTAATTCATAATGCTCCCCGACACACGAACACTCAACACCTAAGAAATATTTCGGAACTACCCACGATCAAAGAATTCATCTCAATTCAAACCGAAAAGTTCTTCCGTAAGAACACTAATAAACTCATAAAAACGCCAAACGTAAATGATACAGATCAATTCAACATAAGCAGATTTAAACACAAATTAATCCACCAACACCTCAACTGAAAACAATAGCCACCAAAATACACAAAAAGCTTGGTTTTCACTATTGCCATTGTGAACATATCATCCAAGGAATCACGAGAAATCTCGTTAACATTATGTAAAACTCCTAGCAATAAAAAGATAGGATAATGTAAGTAAAACGCCACGCCCACATGTACAAACAAAATGGCGAACATTATGCTCCGCCCTCCCAACATGAACAATAAAGGGCTCCGCCCACTAATTTCCCACTCCCCATCCCACATCCCGCCAACCCCCCACAATGTAGATAGTGTAAATATTAGGATAGGTCATAGGCTAAGTCAAAAACAAAAAGAAAAAGGTTTCGCATTTTCCTTTATAATTAAATAAGTAACAAGCAGACATAATCAACGAGGCTGCGTCCTCAAACTCATCAATATGCTCACAGTAGAATAAAATTGTAACCGTAGGATAAGCCAAATGGCAGGAGCCTTCTGTTCCTAAAAACCACAAACGCAAAAATGTACATATTTTTGTAAAACAAAACAAAATTCAATAAAGCTTCTTCTATTCTATTCTATTCTATTCGTCCGATCACCGAAGTTAAGCAACGTCGGGCGCGGTCAGTACTTGGATGGGTGACCGCTTGGGAACACCGCGTGCCGTTGCCCCCCAACACTTTTTGTTTTTTTTTGAAATCCATAGCAACCACCGAACCGATTTGTTTTTCGTGCAGGTATTCGGAAACATGCACAGACCCGTATCATGTAGATTCATAGCTTTAAGTACTAGATAATTAAGAAAACAATTTTTTTTGTCGATTAATTGTAAACAATTGCAGAATAAAAACTCGTCAAACGGTAAAGGTTGTCGTTCGATCACCGAAGGTAAGCCACGCGGGCAGCGGTCAGCACTTGGACGGGTGACCGGTTCATTATATTCCTTCCGTGAGTTTAACAAAGATAACATATGCAAATGTCGTAAGTGCGACGAGGAAGACGGCGATCTTTTAATGTAAAAAAAATATATATTAGGTTACGCGTACATGCCACTTTGACTGCTGCTTTATTTTTTTGGTTTTTAAATAATTAGAGATCTGAATTCAACATATCAGTTCTATGTTATAATGGACAGACAATGTTGTATTCTTGGCCCCTAACACGTTAAGACCAACATAAAAACTAGAATAACTTACCATTCGTTAAACGTTAAACAATTTCGAACCACGTTTTTTTGAGCTCGAACAAACTCATAACACAACACTCATTTATTAGTCACTGGACCATTGTAAAACGAGAAGAGAGAAAAACCATGCGAAACTATTTTTAAAACGAAGAGAATAAAGGTTTTAAATGGTAGGGCTGTATGACAGACTTGTCAATTATCGTGGGGGGTACGGCTGAGATTTATGACGAAATCGAGTGGCGCCGGCGGTCGGTCACTTTCACGAAAGAGGTCTAAACACGGGTCGTTTACGATACCCTCTGGTTACTAGAAAAGTTCTAGACAGATGTTTGTCGGCTTTTCGAGGTATTTATTTGTGAGTCCAAAGACTCAATGGAGTAATATCGGACTGAAATTCCAAGATTTTGCTGTGTAATCCAAAAAACTATGTTCCTCGTAACATTTAACGATGTGTTAATTCAACTATTATTTTAATTTTTCGTATACGTATTTATACTAAAAAGTACAGCGCTTCCAACAGTGAATTGTGAATTGAAAATGTTTCAAAGAAAGATCGATAGTTTTGAAAAAAATTACATATTAATAAATTTAGATAGATTTAGAAGTATACATTGCACTTACTTTTCAAAATTATTGTACTTCTGATTTGGTTGAAATAACATAATATGTAGCAGTCATAGTTGCGATTGTAGAAAAAATCTTGTGTACATTGCAGTCGCGGCTGGTGTTGGGTAAAACCTTTATTTTTTAGGGGGTCATTACCCAAATGACCTCATGGACCAGCCGTTCCTGTTAGGTTTTATATATCAAATTGATTCGTCTGTCTTTTTCATCATGCCTTCGAAAAGCGAGCTCCTGTTTCGCCAAAGTAACTGTGACGTCAATTAAATACGATAATAAAATTCGGTTTTTCCCATCTTCTTTTCGTATCCCACCTCCACCCGGCGGCAGTAGTGCAGTGCTTATCAACATAATTACCGGCGTCTCGCCTCCACATTTTGACTTTTTTGTGTTTTATGTGTTCTCTAAGTCCAAAATTTTTAAATTTTTAAAAAGAGATTGCGGTACTATTCCTGTTGCTGAAATTATAATAATATATTTATTAATTTTTGTATTATATGTCTGTGTTATATTGTGTGAATTTGGAACAGCTATATCTAAAAGATATGCTTGCTTTTGTTGTTTATTTAAAATAATAATGTCTGGTCTGTTATGCTGAATGTGAATGTCAGTTAAAACTGTGCGATCAAAATATAATTTGTAATTGTCATTTTCTAAACAACTTTCTGGTTTATAAATGTAATGTGGTTGTGTATCCTTTAATAAATTGAATTTAACTGCTAAATTCATGTGTATAATTTTTGCGAATATATCATGACGTTTTTTATATTCGCTGTGAGCCAAAACGGTGCAAGATCTTGTATTGCAAATATAAAACCCTCAGCTCTTTAAAATATCTCCCATGTAAAGACTTTTGTTTTATATTTGCTATAGTGTCATATCACGAGCTCTATTGAGAAAATAATTTTTTAGTGAAGCAATTTGATTGTGTTGTAGAATTTCTAGATTTGAAAAACCCCTACCACCATTTTCGCGTGGTAAATTAAATCTTTCAACAGCAGATTTGGGGTGATGTTTACAAAATTTTGTAAAGAGAACTCTAGTTTGAATATTTATATTCTTTAAATTAGTTTTGGACCATTTTATAACACCAAAAGAATAGATTTAATTTTATAATTGAATGTTGAATATGATTTGATTGATTAATACCTAAATATTTATAAAATTCTCCTTTATTTAAATTTTTAATGATTTCTCCTTCTTTAGTTATATATTCTAAATTTTCGTAATGACCACGACATATTGATTGATTTTCAGTTATTGTTAAGTTTTATGTCATCCATATAAAGAAGGTGATTTAATTTAATATTAATTTTATAAATTTTAAGAATTTTAATTAACCATGAATGTGGTACTGAATCATAGGCTTTTTTGTAGTCTATGAATTGTTGTTGCATTATTTTCCAAACGTTTGAGACTTAAAATATTCGTCAAATGTTCTTCTTTTTTTAAATCAGAATACCCCTGACAAATCCGAACATTTTGTTTTGCGGTAGATAAAAATAAACATGGGCCAAGACAGAATATTAATATTCGGTGTGGAATTTTCCTGCGTTCTTGTTCATTTCTATCGAAGTGCTCACGAAAAGTTGTGAATATCAACACTTTGTAATTGTCGTAGTGAAAAATAAAAAAGATAGCTATGGGGCACAACTTATTTCGCACTTCATTAGAAAAGTAACAGTATTAAAATAAAAAAAATATTTTTCTAAATTTCGAACGTTAGGTCTATCCTGACCAGCCGCCAATTAGTGGTATTATTTTATTTTTTGCTGTTTTCCACAATAGTTATTTTTATATTAAATATAAACAATATTTTTTCTATCATTGATTCAAAAAATTGAAATTAAAAATTCAAATTTTTGAAGGAACTCTGAAGTTTCAATGCAGTGACCATGTTGCTAGGTAACTAATAAAAAACAGTGCGTGAAATGAAAAACAGAAATAGTCGTATGCGTTTTGTATGGTTTCTATGGTTTCGATCTTACTAACAATGCAATGAAAATGACCCACTTCAGGCACAGATAACTATGCGTGAATTTCAATTTTTTGAATCAATTATATAAAAACAAAATTGATTTGGCGGCCGCTACACAAAAGTGGTGGGAGGCGAGAACCTGTTTCCGCCGGTCTCCGTTTATGACACAGCTGACGGAAATCTTGGTCTTTTTTTTTCGTTTATTGTTAATTTTAAAATTAATAAATTTTCCCTGGATACGTATTCGACTTATCCGGTACGAGTTATTTTTAAATTAACTTAATGGCCCGTTGCTCTTGTTCTTTTTATCGTTTTATCGTTAGCAATAGTACAATACTCACGCATTTTTAATCTAAAATTAACAAAACTTGAATGGATCGGGATTATCACACTTCTGAATTGAAGTTTTCATTCGTTTAAAATATAATTGATAGTAATACGTAATGCGGATTGCCTAAACGTTGCTTCCATCACGTCAACATCACACATTCACGTTCGCCCGTAGAAATGGCGTGATGCACACGAAATCGATCCAAAAAGGCTCATAATATTTGTGTCACGCGAATCTACGTCGAAAACTAGAAAAAAAAAAAATTCAATTCGAATTTCAATAATCGAAACGATGCGTCGTCGATACTAAACGTAGGTAGTAACTAAAGTGTGATCGGGTGCGATAAAAGTGTCCGTCAATAATCATCATCCGACAATCATTTAATAGACGAACGCTAATTTTTGGCACTCACTCGGACGACAGAACCAGTCCAGACGGAAACCGGGGCGCGGGGTGGGTGGGTGGTTGTATGTCCGTGAATCTGTCCGGCGCGCGTCAACATTTCAGTTATCGTCGCGAGAGTTAAAACGAAAGGTGGTTAGTGTGAAAGTGACGTTTTTTCGTGGAGACACGTTACGAAGGGTGAGTACCTAATATAATATAAAACCAACCGAAAACCCACAATAGTGCCCCGGTTTATTATCGTGAATAGGTGTTTGGTAAATATTTTCTGTATTCCAACTAGCAAGTCTTTTATCAAAAAACTCCGGCAACATGGCTATTGTGGTATTATTGATACCACCTAACTGAAGAATGATTAAAAAGATTATAAAGTTAATAACTAAGTCGACGATTTTATCGGGAAATTGAACGGAGAAACAAAAATAGCTCTTAGCGACAGTTGCCTGAAGTCGCAAATAACGGCGATTGACGAAATCACGTTTTTTTTATTTTAATTCCAATGAACAATACACAGGGTCACAATTATCTGTTATGTATTCTATAATGTTTTGCAAAGTAAATAATGTGAGTTGTCATGCGTAATATTAATTAGCTAAGTAATTTTTGCAAGTATTTTATGTCAGATATGCAATGTATAATAACGTAATGTTGCAAAGTATTTTAATTTTTATGCTAGGTAGAGATAATAAAATAGAAAATGATTTAGGAACATAAAAAATCTCATTAAAACAGGAACAATTGAAATTAAAATAAACATAACATTCTGTACTAAAGTACAGTTTTGTTCACTCCTTTTTTCAAAGTCTTCTGTCCTCTCATTTGCACATACTGCTATTCCAAAACAGTGAAATTGTCTGTTTCAGGGAATCCTTAACGTTCCTTGCTAATGTCAACAACGTTTTCGATGAAACAAAGAGTCGGAAAAATGTCGGCTCATTGTATTCAATAACATACGCGACTACAAAACCATCTGTATCATTTGTAGGAATCGCGGTTTTTTCGATGAGAATTCGTTCTAATTTTTTCTTTCTTAAAAAAGCTAAGTAATTTTAATTTCACTAAAGATGAACATTTAGGCTATATGCTGGGTAATGCAAATCCATCAACCATCAACTAGGTTGTTCAGCAGATGTACGATTGTTTATTTGATTTCTTCTTCCGAAGAGTTGTATTCTGGCAAAATAGAAATTTATTCATAACATAACCTCAATCAACTAAATTATTTCGAATACAATAACCACATAACTACAAGTTGGATAGGCATGGGTGCAAAATACCGATAATGCATGAAACCTAAAGGGCCTACTGTTCATCCAATATATTTACATAGCTTAAATAGCATGTTTATTTTTTATAGAAAAATTTTGCATTTCTCGCTTTCTTAAACTGTATGTAACATTTTTCATATTTTTTCGCTGTCATAATGACATAATAAAAGTTAATTAAAAATCGCTGTTTCACGTCTTTTTCTTTTTTGTTCGAGAGTTTTTGTGGTTCTGAAAAGAACCGTTTATAAATGTGTCGAAAACGAAAAACATCTATTTCGAACTGGTGTACTTGGTGACGGCTTTGGTACCTTCGGAGACGGCGTGCTTGGCCAACTCACCGGGCAACAACAGACGCACGGCAGTTTGAATTTCTCTGCTGGTGATCGTCGAACGTTTGTTGTAGTGTGCCAGACGGGAAGCTTCAGCGGCGATACGTTCGAAGATGTCGTTCACGAAACTGTTCATTATGCTCATAGCCTTACTAGAGATACCGGTGTCGGGATGGACTTGTTTCAACACCTTGTAGATGTAGATGGCATAGCTCTCCTTCCTCCTGCGCTTCTTTTTTTTGTCGCTCTTGGAAATGTTCTTCTGAGCTTTCCCGGCCTTCTTGGCTGCCTTACCACTTGTCTTCGGCGGCATTTTTCAATTCAATTCGATTCAACAAACTCGCGAACTGCTCTGACTCGTGTGCGTGCGTTAACTTTGCACCACCACCTTTCTGATAGGTAGTGTGTTCACCAGAACCCCACCTGAAAACGGGCTCCCACCAATCGTCACGTCCTATTCTCCTATCACGGAGGCTATAAATTCGAAGCACAGCTACCAGCTTTTACAATCGACGAGTCCCGTCCGTCAGTTTTATTACTTCTCGTGGTGTCTAACGAACGAACTTAAAATGTCAGGTCGCGGTAAAGGAGGTAAAGTGAAGGGAAAAGCGAAATCCCGTTCGAGCCGTGCCGGTCTCCAGTTTCCGGTGGGTAGGATACATCGTCTTCTCAGAAAAGGAAATTACGCGGAACGCGTCGGTGCAGGAGCTCCCGTCTATTTGGCCGCCGTCATGGAGTACTTAGCCGCCGAAGTTCTAGAATTGGCAGGAAACGCTGCCCGTGACAACAAGAAGACACGTATTATACCGCGTCATCTGCAGCTGGCCATCAGAAACGACGAGGAATTGAACAAACTCCTGTCCGGAGTTACGATCGCCCAAGGCGGTGTCTTACCCAACATTCAGGCCGTACTTTTACCCAAAAAAACCGAGAAGAAACCTTAAACGAACGATCGATCCATCTCCGTGGCGAAAACTCAAAATATCGGCCCTTCTCAGGGCCACTATAGCTTTTTTTTTTCGTAAAATGACCGATGCATCTTTTCTTTTTGTATTATTATCATTGCGGTCGTCAATTTGGCTGTATGAAGAAAGATTTACGACTGCAATGCCAAAAGGAAAGCAAGGGGTGTTTACGATCTTGGTACATTTATCAGGTAGTCCGTTGTTTCTCGAAAGAACATCATGTTTCTTTTTTTTCCTCTTATTTTTATTTTGTGGTTCTGAAAAGAACCGATTTTGTATTTCGTATTTTATTCTGGTTTTCTCGAACGGTGAAGAGCGCCAGGAAATTAACCTCCGAAACCGTAGAGGGTGCGTCCTTGACGTTTCAAAGCGTAGACGACGTCCATCGCTGTCACGGTTTTACGTTTGGCGTGTTCCGTGTAGGTGACGGCATCTCGGATGACATTTTCCAAGAACACTTTCAGGACTCCGCGAGTTTCTTCGTAGATCAAACCGGAAATACGTTTCACGCCGCCACGACGAGCCAATCTTCTGATAGCGGGTTTCGTGATGCCCTGGATGTTGTCACGCAGGACTTTGCGATGACGCTTCGCTCCTCCTTTTCCCAATCCTTTGCCTCCTTTACCGCGACCGGTCATCTTTTCAGATTATTTCAACTGACACAAAATACCTGCACACCTCGTCCCTAGGAAGTCAACTACCGCAAAATAATAATAATAATTTGTCTGACGTTTTACGGAGTTCGAGTCCTAGACTCATCTTTCCCCAATCTGACTGGCAGGCACCTACGCATGAAATGGTAGGGCTGTGTGACAGACTTGTCAAGTATCGAGTTACCGTACCCCCTAGCTGGTCGGCCTCCAGTTGCGAACCCAGCAGGTCGAGAGTACGGTAGGGGGGTTGTTTGAGAGAACAAATCGCGAGAAGAAAAGGGGGCTGCAGAAGGCGTCGTCGGAATGCTCCCGCTTATGCGTTACAACGAGGGGAAAAACTGCAGAAAAAACCCCTCGTCGGAGCCGAAGAAGAATGGGGGAAACGCTCAAGAAAATAATTATAGACAAGACTATAAAAATAAACCCGGTTTGATTACACTTTTACCTGGTCCTTGGAGCTGGAGATGGCCCTGGTGTGTGATCTGAAACATACTCGAGAGAGTTCAATTATAATTTGTTTGCAAGAGGCTACGCGTTACTGCGGAGTTCTGAAACAAAAGCAACAGACAAAACAACGCGGGGGACAGGGAGTGGTGGTTGCACTTCAGTCCTGTCGGAGGAGCAGACACTTCGGCCGTTTGTGGCGGAGTGGCAAGTGTTCGTCGTAATCGACGGCGTCGCGTACAAGAGGGTTTGGGTGTTGGGCCGCATTCTCAAAGAATTTCTCCGCTACATCTAGCAGGAAATCCTTGATGAGTGGAAGATCTGCCTCCCGATGGAGTTGCGAATTCCTGACGAACCAGGGCGCATTAAAAGCTGCCCGGAGAAATTTATTCTGCACGACTTGCAGTTTGTGGAGTTGCGTGTTAGACACGTTTCCCCACACCACGAAGCCGTACGTCATGGCGGGTCTGACAATCTGTCGGTAGATTGTGATTTTGTTCTTGATGGACAACTTGCTTCGCCGACAAACCAGCGAATTAAGTTGTCCACGAACGATGAGAGCGCGAGTTTTCGCGTGCTCGACTTGGGGAATGAAAGTGAGATGATTGTCGAACTTAACACCGAGGTATTTGACGACGGTTGTCCAGGGGATGACGCGGTTGAACATAGCGACTTCGCCGACCGGTCGGAAATGACGCTTGGTAAAAAGAATGGCGCTGCTTTTTTCCGGATTCACGTCGATTCGCCAAGTGCGAAACCATGATTCCAGATTTACCACAGCGCCTTGAAGATCTCGCGAAATGATTTCGGGTGACCAAGACCGCACTAGAATTGCAGTGTCGTCTGCATACAGTGCGATTTTTGTGTTGTCGGGTTTTGGGATGTCGGCAGTGAAGATTGCGTACAGAGTCGGTGAAAGCACCGAGCCCTGTGGGACGCCTGCCTGGATCTCGCGTTGGGTTGAGAGGACCTGTCCGATTTTTGCATGAAAAACGCGGCGATTGAGGAACGAATTCAATAACCTGACCATCGCCAGGGGCACGCCGGCGGCGTGGAGCTTGTAAACAAGTCCATCGTGCCAGACAGTGTCAAAGGCTTTGGCCACATCGAGGAAAATCGCGCCGGTTGATTGATTTTGGCCGAATCCTTTCGCAATGAATTCGGTGACGTTGATCAGTTGATCCACGGTGGAGTGTTTGGGACGAAACCCAAACTGTTCGTCAGGAATTGTGGAGTTCTCGTCTGTCACTTTGACCAGCCGGGTCAAGATGACTTTTTCGAGAACCTTTCCGATGCTTGAAAGAAGACTGATGGGACGGTAACTTTGGGGAAGTTTGGAGTTCTTCCCGGGCTTTGGGATGAAAATGACTGTCGCTTTTTTCCATCGGGACGGAAAGTGGCAGAGACGGAGGCTGGCATTGAAAATTGCGGCCAAAGCGACGACAACTTTGGGCGGCAACAATTTCAACGCTGTGTTCGAGATGTTGTCGGGGCCGGGCGCTTTCTTCTTCTTCAGGGACCCGATTATTTTTCGGATCTCCGAAGGCGAAGCTGGAGTGATGGGATTGTCGTCATGTCTCGAAAGAATGAGACGAACTTGGTTCTCGATCTCCTCGATGTGGACCGGGTCGGCGTCGACGACGTTTGGTCTGCATTGCAGTTCCAAGCTGTCAGCGAACGCCTCCGCTTTGTCCACGTCCGAGAAGACGAGTCCGTTTGCGCCCTGAATGGGGGGAAGTGGCTTGTGATTTGAACGGAGCGCTTTCGCCATTCTCCAGGTCGAGTTGTCCTCCGTCGTGAGGGATTCGAGTTTGGTTTCCCACCGATCAGAGCGATGATCGATGAGCGCGTATTTGACTTCGTTGCCAAGCCGATTTGCCTCTGTTCTGTCGAGAGCGTCGCCAGTCCGAAAGGCAAGGCGCCTGGCACGATTCTTTGCGCGGATTAGATCGACGATCCATTGTGGCAAAATCTCTTTTTGTCGCGGCTCGACCCGAGTTCGAGTTGAGTCTGTCATGGCGGATTTGATTTTGTCCTCGAGAGCGCCGGCTGCACTCTCGAGGTCTTCGACCGATTCAATCCGAGGAATCGGTCCGAAGTCAGTTTCGAGAATTTCCGCGAAGCGCGGCCAATTTGTGGTGCGAATTGTGATGTTTGTGTTTGCGTCGTTTGCCTCATCACCGATGTGCATCAGCACGGGCATGTGGTCTGAATTTAACGCTAATGAAACGTGTAATCGGATTTGAAATGGCACATTTTTGATTAGTGCGATGTCGAGGATGTCGGCGCGGTAGCCGCGGGAGTCATAATATGTTGGCTCTGGAGGAGCCTCAATTAGGAAGTCGGTCGCGTCCGCGAGGTCGAAAAGAATTCGGCCGTTTCGGTTTGTTTCACGGCTGCCCCAGGTCAGGTGCTTCGAGTTGAAGTCACCTGCGGCGATGACCGAGGCGCCGGTATCTAATATGTTTGTGATGTCATTCTCCCGAAGCCGATCTTGCGGCCTGTGATAACATGAAATGAGTGTCAATGGACCGTTCGCGGTCTCGATTGTCACGGCGGTGGCTTCCAGGCTCTGGAGAGCGGGAAGCGCATTCGGGTAGTGTGGGAGCGTACGGCGAACGAAAATGGCTGTTCCTCCTCCAGCACCGTTAGTGCGGTCGGTGCGATATAAGGTGAAGCCCCGAATTTTGGGGTCCGGGTCGTCGGCGCGCAAGAAGGTCTCGTTGACCAAAATGACGTCGAGGTCATGACTGTCTGCGAAAACCTCCAGCTCGTTGCGGGTGGTTCGCAGACTACGTGCATTAAAAAATGCTGTCTGAAGCGACTTTATTTTTGGGGTTTGTACTGTCATTTATTTATGTCAGCACTTTTGGGATGATTGCGAGAACTTTCGCGAGGATCTGCTCGGTTGAGGTCGAGGTCTGGATTGCCATGAGAACTTCCGTGATGATTTTCTCGGCTGTGGAATTTTTCTGCGCGGGGGCGGGTCGGGGGGTTACCGCAAAATTTCAACTAACGGAGCCTTATATAGATTCAACGGTTCACCATCGACCAATCGACGAAGTCAGCCGTTGACTTTGTTCACGTATAAAAGTACAATTTAATATGGCGGAATTTTTAGTACCCGTTTACCTTTCGACGCGTGCACGTCTAACGATCGTCAGTTTTGTTTTTCATTCGTTTCATTCGAAATGGCCAGGACCAAGCAGACCGCACGCAAGTCCACCGGAGGAAAAGCCCCCAGGAAACAACTGGCTACCAAAGCGGCCAGGAAAAGCGCTCCCGCCACTGGCGGCGTCAAGAAGCCCCACCGTTACAGACCTGGTACCGTGGCTCTGCGTGAGATCCGTCGTTACCAGAAAAGTACCGAGTTGCTCATCCGCAAGCTTCCCTTTCAACGTTTGGTGAGGGAGATCGCTCAGGATTTCAAAACCGATTTGCGCTTCCAAAGCTCCGCCGTGATGGCCCTCCAGGAAGCGAGCGAAGCTTACTTGGTCGGTCTGTTCGAGGACACGAATTTGTGCGCCATCCACGCCAAACGTGTAACCATCATGCCAAAGGACATCCAACTTGCCAGACGTATTCGGGGTGAACGCGCTTAAATTTTTCCACATCGTGTTTCGGAAGAACAACAACATCCCGAGAAAAACGAAACACGAATTTTATAACAAAAAAATCGGTTCTTTTCAGAACCTCAAACCTTACAGGCAAAAAAAAAAAATATATCGCCCTTCAACCGGAAATGAATAAAATAAAAATGTCAATAATCGGTCGGTCCTCTCGATTCGGGTTGGGTTGCGGTCGTTCGTAAAATTTTATTGCATCCTGTCATCACCTACCTGCCAGCTGATGCTATCTATTTTATTTGGTTTCGCCGTAAGGATAGTTTTATTTCTTTTTTTCGTCGTAGATTATCGTGTGGCCCTGAAAAGGGCCATTTGTGCGTGCCCCGTTGCCGGTAGTACGATGATGACGTCGGAACGAGGCACAGCCGAACGAACATGAGTCGAGTATCCATCCACGTTTCTCACTTTTTCCTCTTCGGCGAAGCGGCCTTTTTCACCTTGACAGGAATGGCTTTGGCTGTCTTGGGTTTGGGTGCTTTGGGTTTTTTAGTCGGACCAGCCTTGTTAGATTTCTTCGCTTTGGAAGGCGATCGGGGTTTCGGGGCGGCTCTAGTTTTCTTTTCTGCCGAGGAGGCGGCCGATTTCTTGGCTTTCGCTGCGGCGGCGGAGGCAGCGACGGCGCTCTTCTTTTCGGCAGCAGTCTTCTTCGCTTTGGGGGAGGCTTGTTTTTTGGCTGTCTTCGAGGAAGCCTTGTCGGAAGTCGTCGCGACGGCGGTACGTTTGGCGGATGATTTTTTCGTCTTGGATGCGGCGGACGAAGCGGGTTTCCTCTTGTCGGAGGCGGAGGCGACTTTGGCACCACCGGAGGTGGACGAGGCGAGCTTGAACGAACCCGACGCGCCCTTACCTTTCGTCTGAACCAGAGATCCCGACGCCACGGCGCCTTTCAGATATTTCTTGATGAAAGGGGCGACCTTTTCGGCGTCGACTTTGTAATTTGCGGCGACGAACTTCTTGATGGCCTGAAGAGACGATCCTCCGCGTTCCTTGAGTCCCTTGATGGCGTTGTTTACCATCTCGGATGTCGGAGGATGGGACGGTTTCGCCCTGGGATTTTTCGCTTTTTTCTCTTTCTTCGCGTGGGATTGAGGGGTGGCAGCGGAACCGGTGGTGACCGATGATGCTGTTTGATTTTCGACGTCGGCCATCTTTCACGTTAAAACGTTAAAAGTTAATAATAATTATTGAAAAAACACTTGCTCACACACGTACACTTCGAGCACCTCGTGAACGAGAATTGAACAAAAAAATTTTCTAAGTCTTTATAAAATAGTCGCCACTGCGGACGGAAGACTGAACGCGCACCGCGTCCGCCGTCGAAGAAATTGCAGGCCTCGGAATCGTTGCCCGCGTGATGGCATCGTCCTCTTTCCTCGATCACCATCGCCACCGTGTGATCAAGCTGGCCGAACTCGGTTTCCGAAGTTTCCCTGGAGATAGCGAAGTTCGTCTCGGAACGTCGGTGGGTTTCGAATCAGGTACACGCCCCTCCAACCACCAGCCCTAAATCCGGGTCGTCACGGTTTCGATTCGGGACCGACGGTTTACGTCGGCGGTGCGGGGTAGACGCGTCGATTCCGGGAATCCATATTTCGTTCGCCGAAATATTGGTCCATCTCTTCCCGGAATACCGCGCCACCTTCTCGATTTTACGACATCTTCGCGTCGCCAAACGCTTCCGAAACGGTCGAAGCACAGAAAGGACCTGGTGTTCGAACCGAGGCAATTCCGACAACAGGATGCCGCGAACCGCCTCTCCGACGTTCAGGTCGATCGTTTTCGGCGGAAGTTGAAACGGGACGAGTCGACGACGGGTCCCGTTGCCGTCCGGACCCTTCGGGACGGCCGAAAGTCCGTCGAGAGGATCATCCGAAAGGAGACGGTCTTCATCGTCCGACCGATGCCGCACCTACGAGTTTTCCGATATTTTCTTCGACGGATCTTCAGGTTTTCTTCCTTTCTTCCGTCTTTCTCTCTTCGTAATTTCGTGTCCGACCTGCGTCGTCCGAAGTCGGGGTGAAGATCGAAGAAAAAACGCCAAAAATAACAACTCGTCAGCCACGCACACCGCGTTCGAATGTCTAACGGTCCAACTTGGATTTTCGAAGATCGCCGAATCCGAGGGACGATAAATAATAATAATAATAATAATAATGGTAATAAATAATAATGTTAATAATAATAATAATGATATGATGATTATAACGATAATTATTATAGATAGGTAAATAGAAACACAGGTCTCCTCTCGAAAATCGGAACTTCCTGATATTACTTACATATTTCGGTCGATCCAAATGTGGGAATCTCGTCGTCGTCGGAGCAAGCAGCGCGGTGGGTGGGGTGAAATTCTGGATTTTCCACCGCCGCCGGCGGTCGAAAAATGTGCGACGCGGGAGATCGCCAGTCCGTCTAGTAGTCTCTCTTGTCGTTAGAGCGTGACGTGGTGGTTGTTGTGGGATTTCCCGTTAGTTCGGTCCGACGTCGGTCGTCAGAGGGTAAGTGCATACGGAAACGAAACGCATCGCGTTTTGATGTTCATATTCGTGCATCGGAATGTTAAAAGCAATATATTTTACACCAACGATCACACCTAAACACCACGGCAACGGCCATACCACGTTGAAAAGCACCGGTTCTCGTCCGATCACCGAAGTTAAGCAACGTCGGGCGCGGTCAGTACTTGGATGGGTGACCGCTTGGGAACACCGCGTGCCGTTGCCCCCCAACACTTTTTGTTTTTTTTTGAAATCCATAGCAACCACCGAACCGATTTGTTTTTCGTGCAGGTATTCGGAAACATGCACAGACCCGTATCATGTAGATTCATAGCTTTAAGTACTAGATAATTAAGAAAACAATTTTTTTTGTCGATTAATTGTAAACAATTGCAGAATAAAAACTCGTCAAACGGTAAAGGTTGTCGTTCGATCACCGAAGGTAAGCCACGCGGGCAGCGGTCAGCACTTGGACGGGTGACCGGTTCATTATATTCCTTCCGTGAGTTTAACAAAGATAACATATGCAAATGTCGTAAGTGCGACGAGGAAGACGGCGATCTTTTAATGTAAAAAAAATATATATTAGGTTACGCGTACATGCCACTTTGACTGCTGCTTTATTTTTTTGGTTTTTAAATAATTAGAGATCTGAATTCAACATATCAGTTCTATGTTATAATGGACAGACAATGTTGTATTCTTGGCCCCTAACACGTTAAGACCAACATAAAAACTAGAATAACTTACCATTCGTTAAACGTTAAACAATTTCGAACCACGTTTTTTTGAGCTCGAACAAACTCATAACACAACACTCATTTATTAGTCACTGGACCATTGTAAAACGAGAAGAGAGAAAAACCATGCGAAACTATTTTTAAAACGAAGAGAATAAAGGTTTTAAATGGTAGGGCTGTATGACAGACTTGTCAATTATCGTGGGGGGTACGGCTGAGATTTATGACGAAATCGAGTGGCGCCGGCGGTCGGTCACTTTCACGAAAGAGGTCTAAACACGGGTCGTTTACGATACCCTCTGGTTACTAGAAAAGTTCTAGACAGATGTTTGTCGGCTTTTCGAGGTATTTATTTGTGAGTCCAAAGACTCAATGGAGTAATATCGGACTGAAATTCCAAGATTTTGCTGTGTAATCCAAAAAACTATGTTCCTCGTAACATTTAACGATGTGTTAATTCAACTATTATTTTAATTTTTCGTATACGTATTTATACTAAAAAGTACAGCGCTTCCAACAGTGAATTGTGAATTGAAAATGTTTCAAAGAAAGATCGATAGTTTTGAAAAAAATTACATATTAATAAATTTAGATAGATTTAGAAGTATACATTGCACTTACTTTTCAAAATTATTGTACTTCTGATTTGGTTGAAATAACATAATATGTAGCAGTCATAGTTGCGATTGTAGAAAAAATCTTGTGTACATTGCAGTCGCGGCTGGTGTTGGGTAAAACCTTTATTTTTTAGGGGGTCATTACCCAAATGACCTCATGGACCAGCCGTTCCTGTTAGGTTTTATATATCAAATTGATTCGTCTGTCTTTTTCATCATGCCTTCGAAAAGCGAGCTCCTGTTTCGCCAAAGTAACTGTGACGTCAATTAAATACGATAATAAAATTCGGTTTTTCCCATCTTCTTTTCGTATCCCACCTCCACCCGGCGGCAGTAGTGCAGTGCTTATCAACATAATTACCGGCGTCTCGCCTCCACATTTTGACTTTTTTGTGTTTTATGTGTTCTCTAAGTCCAAAATTTTTAAATTTTTAAAAAGAGATTGCGGTACTATTCCTGTTGCTGAAATTATAATAATATATTTATTAATTTTTGTATTATATGTCTGTGTTATATTGTGTGAATTTGGAACAGCTATATCTAAAAGATATGCTTGCTTTTGTTGTTTATTTAAAATAATAATGTCTGGTCTGTTATGCTGAATGTGAATGTCAGTTAAAACTGTGCGATCAAAATATAATTTGTAATTGTCATTTTCTAAACAACTTTCTGGTTTATAAATGTAATGTGGTTGTGTATCCTTTAATAAATTGAATTTAACTGCTAAATTCATGTGTATAATTTTTGCGAATATATCATGACGTTTTTTATATTCGCTGTGAGCCAAAACGGTGCAAGATCTTGTATTGCAAATATAAAACCCTCAGCTCTTTAAAATATCTCCCATGTAAAGACTTTTGTTTTATATTTGCTATAGTGTCATATCACGAGCTCTATTGAGAAAATAATTTTTTAGTGAAGCAATTTGATTGTGTTGTAGAATTTCTAGATTTGAAAAACCCCTACCACCATTTTCGCGTGGTAAATTAAATCTTTCAACAGCAGATTTGGGGTGATGTTTACAAAATTTTGTAAAGAGAACTCTAGTTTGAATATTTATATTCTTTAAATTAGTTTTGGACCATTTTATAACACCAAAAGAATAGATTTAATTTTATAATTGAATGTTGAATATGATTTGATTGATTAATACCTAAATATTTATAAAATTCTCCTTTATTTAAATTTTTAATGATTTCTCCTTCTTTAGTTATATATTCTAAATTTTCGTAATGACCACGACATATTGATTGATTTTCAGTTATTGTTAAGTTTTATGTCATCCATATAAAGAAGGTGATTTAATTTAATATTAATTTTATAAATTTTAAGAATTTTAATTAACCATGAATGTGGTACTGAATCATAGGCTTTTTTGTAGTCTATGAATTGTTGTTGCATTATTTTCCAAACGTTTGAGACTTAAAATATTCGTCAAATGTTCTTCTTTTTTTAAATCAGAATACCCCTGACAAATCCGAACATTTTGTTTTGCGGTAGATAAAAATAAACATGGGCCAAGACAGAATATTAATATTCGGTGTGGAATTTTCCTGCGTTCTTGTTCATTTCTATCGAAGTGCTCACGAAAAGTTGTGAATATCAACACTTTGTAATTGTCGTAGTGAAAAATAAAAAAGATAGCTATGGGGCACAACTTATTTCGCACTTCATTAGAAAAGTAACAGTATTAAAATAAAAAAAATATTTTTCTAAATTTCGAACGTTAGGTCTATCCTGACCAGCCGCCAATTAGTGGTATTATTTTATTTTTTGCTGTTTTCCACAATAGTTATTTTTATATTAAATATAAACAATATTTTTTCTATCATTGATTCAAAAAATTGAAATTAAAAATTCAAATTTTTGAAGGAACTCTGAAGTTTCAATGCAGTGACCATGTTGCTAGGTAACTAATAAAAAACAGTGCGTGAAATGAAAAACAGAAATAGTCGTATGCGTTTTGTATGGTTTCTATGGTTTCGATCTTACTAACAATGCAATGAAAATGACCCACTTCAGGCACAGATAACTATGCGTGAATTTCAATTTTTTGAATCAATTATATAAAAACAAAATTGATTTGGCGGCCGCTACACAAAAGTGGTGGGAGGCGAGAACCTGTTTCCGCCGGTCTCCGTTTATGACACAGCTGACGGAAATCTTGGTCTTTTTTTTTCGTTTATTGTTAATTTTAAAATTAATAAATTTTCCCTGGATACGTATTCGACTTATCCGGTACGAGTTATTTTTAAATTAACTTAATGGCCCGTTGCTCTTGTTCTTTTTATCGTTTTATCGTTAGCAATAGTACAATACTCACGCATTTTTAATCTAAAATTAACAAAACTTGAATGGATCGGGATTATCACACTTCTGAATTGAAGTTTTCATTCGTTTAAAATATAATTGATAGTAATACGTAATGCGGATTGCCTAAACGTTGCTTCCATCACGTCAACATCACACATTCACGTTCGCCCGTAGAAATGGCGTGATGCACACGAAATCGATCCAAAAAGGCTCATAATATTTGTGTCACGCGAATCTACGTCGAAAACTAGAAAAAAAAAAAATTCAATTCGAATTTCAATAATCGAAACGATGCGTCGTCGATACTAAACGTAGGTAGTAACTAAAGTGTGATCGGGTGCGATAAAAGTGTCCGTCAATAATCATCATCCGACAATCATTTAATAGACGAACGCTAATTTTTGGCACTCACTCGGACGACAGAACCAGTCCAGACGGAAACCGGGGCGCGGGGTGGGTGGGTGGTTGTATGTCCGTGAATCTGTCCGGCGCGCGTCAACATTTCAGTTATCGTCGCGAGAGTTAAAACGAAAGGTGGTTAGTGTGAAAGTGACGTTTTTTCGTGGAGACACGTTACGAAGGGTGAGTACCTAATATAATATAAAACCAACCGAAAACCCACAATAGTGCCCCGGTTTATTATCGTGAATAGGTGTTTGGTAAATATTTTCTGTATTCCAACTAGCAAGTCTTTTATCAAAAAACTCCGGCAACATGGCTATTGTGGTATTATTGATACCACCTAACTGAAGAATGATTAAAAAGATTATAAAGTTAATAACTAAGTCGACGATTTTATCGGGAAATTGAACGGAGAAACAAAAATAGCTCTTAGCGACAGTTGCCTGAAGTCGCAAATAACGGCGATTGACGAAATCACGTTTTTTTTATTTTAATTCCAATGAACAATACACAGGGTCACAATTATCTGTTATGTATTCTATAATGTTTTGCAAAGTAAATAATGTGAGTTGTCATGCGTAATATTAATTAGCTAAGTAATTTTTGCAAGTATTTTATGTCAGATATGCAATGTATAATAACGTAATGTTGCAAAGTATTTTAATTTTTATGCTAGGTAGAGATAATAAAATAGAAAATGATTTAGGAACATAAAAAATCTCATTAAAACAGGAACAATTGAAATTAAAATAAACATAACATTCTGTACTAAAGTACAGTTTTGTTCACTCCTTTTTTCAAAGTCTTCTGTCCTCTCATTTGCACATACTGCTATTCCAAAACAGTGAAATTGTCTGTTTCAGGGAATCCTTAACGTTCCTTGCTAATGTCAACAACGTTTTCGATGAAACAAAGAGTCGGAAAAATGTCGGCTCATTGTATTCAATAACATACGCGACTACAAAACCATCTGTATCATTTGTAGGAATCGCGGTTTTTTCGATGAGAATTCGTTCTAATTTTTTCTTTCTTAAAAAAGCTAAGTAATTTTAATTTCACTAAAGATGAACATTTAGGCTATATGCTGGGTAATGCAAATCCATCAACCATCAACTAGGTTGTTCAGCAGATGTACGATTGTTTATTTGATTTCTTCTTCCGAAGAGTTGTATTCTGGCAAAATAGAAATTTATTCATAACATAACCTCAATCAACTAAATTATTTCGAATACAATAACCACATAACTACAAGTTGGATAGGCATGGGTGCAAAATACCGATAATGCATGAAACCTAAAGGGCCTACTGTTCATCCAATATATTTACATAGCTTAAATAGCATGTTTATTTTTTATAGAAAAATTTTGCATTTCTCGCTTTCTTAAACTGTATGTAACATTTTTCATATTTTTTCGCTGTCATAATGACATAATAAAAGTTAATTAAAAATCGCTGTTTCACGTCTTTTTCTTTTTTGTTCGAGAGTTTTTGTGGTTCTGAAAAGAACCGTTTATAAATGTGTCGAAAACGAAAAACATCTATTTCGAACTGGTGTACTTGGTGACGGCTTTGGTACCTTCGGAGACGGCGTGCTTGGCCAACTCACCGGGCAACAACAGACGCACGGCAGTTTGAATTTCTCTGCTGGTGATCGTCGAACGTTTGTTGTAGTGTGCCAGACGGGAAGCTTCAGCGGCGATACGTTCGAAGATGTCGTTCACGAAACTGTTCATTATGCTCATAGCCTTACTAGAGATACCGGTGTCGGGATGGACTTGTTTCAACACCTTGTAGATGTAGATGGCATAGCTCTCCTTCCTCCTGCGCTTCTTTTTTTTGTCGCTCTTGGAAATGTTCTTCTGAGCTTTCCCGGCCTTCTTGGCTGCCTTACCACTTGTCTTCGGCGGCATTTTTCAATTCAATTCGATTCAACAAACTCGCGAACTGCTCTGACTCGTGTGCGTGCGTTAACTTTGCACCACCACCTTTCTGATAGGTAGTGTGTTCACCAGAACCCCACCTGAAAACGGGCTCCCACCAATCGTCACGTCCTATTCTCCTATCACGGAGGCTATAAATTCGAAGCACAGCTACCAGCTTTTACAATCGACGAGTCCCGTCCGTCAGTTTTATTACTTCTCGTGGTGTCTAACGAACGAACTTAAAATGTCAGGTCGCGGTAAAGGAGGTAAAGTGAAGGGAAAAGCGAAATCCCGTTCGAGCCGTGCCGGTCTCCAGTTTCCGGTGGGTAGGATACATCGTCTTCTCAGAAAAGGAAATTACGCGGAACGCGTCGGTGCAGGAGCTCCCGTCTATTTGGCCGCCGTCATGGAGTACTTAGCCGCCGAAGTTCTAGAATTGGCAGGAAACGCTGCCCGTGACAACAAGAAGACACGTATTATACCGCGTCATCTGCAGCTGGCCATCAGAAACGACGAGGAATTGAACAAACTCCTGTCCGGAGTTACGATCGCCCAAGGCGGTGTCTTACCCAACATTCAGGCCGTACTTTTACCCAAAAAAACCGAGAAGAAACCTTAAACGAACGATCGATCCATCTCCGTGGCGAAAACTCAAAATATCGGCCCTTCTCAGGGCCACTATAGCTTTTTTTTTTCGTAAAATGACCGATGCATCTTTTCTTTTTGTATTATTATCATTGCGGTCGTCAATTTGGCTGTATGAAGAAAGATTTACGACTGCAATGCCAAAAGGAAAGCAAGGGGTGTTTACGATCTTGGTACATTTATCAGGTAGTCCGTTGTTTCTCGAAAGAACATCATGTTTCTTTTTTTTCCTCTTATTTTTATTTTGTGGTTCTGAAAAGAACCGATTTTGTATTTCGTATTTTATTCTGGTTTTCTCGAACGGTGAAGAGCGCCAGGAAATTAACCTCCGAAACCGTAGAGGGTGCGTCCTTGACGTTTCAAAGCGTAGACGACGTCCATCGCTGTCACGGTTTTACGTTTGGCGTGTTCCGTGTAGGTGACGGCATCTCGGATGACATTTTCCAAGAACACTTTCAGGACTCCGCGAGTTTCTTCGTAGATCAAACCGGAAATACGTTTCACGCCGCCACGACGAGCCAATCTTCTGATAGCGGGTTTCGTGATGCCCTGGATGTTGTCACGCAGGACTTTGCGATGACGCTTCGCTCCTCCTTTTCCCAATCCTTTGCCTCCTTTACCGCGACCGGTCATCTTTTCAGATTATTTCAACTGACACAAAATACCTGCACACCTCGTCCCTAGGAAGTCAACTACCGCAAAATATAATAATAATAATAATTTGTCTGACGTTTTACGGAGTTCGAGTCCTAGACTCATCTTTCCCCAATCTGACTGGCAGGCACCTACGCATGAAATGGTAGGGCTGTGTGACAGACTTGTCAAGTATCGAGTTACCGTACCCCCTAGCTGGTCGGCCTCCAGTTGCGAACCCAGCAGGTCGAGAGTACGGTAGGGGGGTTGTTTGAGAGAACAAATCGCGAGAAGAAAAGGGGGCTGCAGAAGGCGTCGTCGGAATGCTCCCGCTTATGCGTTACAACGAGGGGAAAAACTGCAGAAAAAACCCCTCGTCGGAGCCGAAGAAGAATGGGGGAAACGCTCAAGAAAATAATTATAGACAAGACTATAAAAATAAACCCGGTTTGATTACACTTTTACCTGGTCCTTGGAGCTGGAGATGGCCCTGGTGTGTGATCTGAAACATACTCGAGAGAGTTCAATTATAATTTGTTTGCAAGAGGCTACGCGTTACTGCGGAGTTCTGAAACAAAAGCAACAGACAAAACAACGCGGGGGACAGGGAGTGGTGGTTGCACTTCAGTCCTGTCGGAGGAGCAGACACTTCGGCCGTTTGTGGCGGAGTGGCAAGTGTTCGTCGTAATCGACGGCGTCGCGTACAAGAGGGTTTGGGTGTTGGGCCGCATTCTCAAAGAATTTCTCCGCTACATCTAGCAGGAAATCCTTGATGAGTGGAAGATCTGCCTCCCGATGGAGTTGCGAATTCCTGACGAACCAGGGCGCATTAAAAGCTGCCCGGAGAAATTTATTCTGCACGACTTGCAGTTTGTGGAGTTGCGTGTTAGACACGTTTCCCCACACCACGAAGCCGTACGTCATGGCGGGTCTGACAATCTGTCGGTAGATTGTGATTTTGTTCTTGATGGACAACTTGCTTCGCCGACAAACCAGCGAATTAAGTTGTCCACGAACGATGAGAGCGCGAGTTTTCGCGTGCTCGACTTGGGGAATGAAAGTGAGATGATTGTCGAACTTAACACCGAGGTATTTGACGACGGTTGTCCAGGGGATGACGCGGTTGAACATAGCGACTTCGCCGACCGGTCGGAAATGACGCTTGGTAAAAAGAATGGCGCTGCTTTTTTCCGGATTCACGTCGATTCGCCAAGTGCGAAACCATGATTCCAGATTTACCACAGCGCCTTGAAGATCTCGCGAAATGATTTCGGGTGACCAAGACCGCACTAGAATTGCAGTGTCGTCTGCATACAGTGCGATTTTTGTGTTGTCGGGTTTTGGGATGTCGGCAGTGAAGATTGCGTACAGAGTCGGTGAAAGCACCGAGCCCTGTGGGACGCCTGCCTGGATCTCGCGTTGGGTTGAGAGGACCTGTCCGATTTTTGCATGAAAAACGCGGCGATTGAGGAACGAATTCAATAACCTGACCATCGCCAGGGGCACGCCGGCGGCGTGGAGCTTGTAAACAAGTCCATCGTGCCAGACAGTGTCAAAGGCTTTGGCCACATCGAGGAAAATCGCGCCGGTTGATTGATTTTGGCCGAATCCTTTCGCAATGAATTCGGTGACGTTGATCAGTTGATCCACGGTGGAGTGTTTGGGACGAAACCCAAACTGTTCGTCAGGAATTGTGGAGTTCTCGTCTGTCACTTTGACCAGCCGGGTCAAGATGACTTTTTCGAGAACCTTTCCGATGCTTGAAAGAAGACTGATGGGACGGTAACTTTGGGGAAGTTTGGAGTTCTTCCCGGGCTTTGGGATGAAAATGACTGTCGCTTTTTTCCATCGGGACGGAAAGTGGCAGAGACGGAGGCTGGCATTGAAAATTGCGGCCAAAGCGACGACAACTTTGGGCGGCAACAATTTCAACGCTGTGTTCGAGATGTTGTCGGGGCCGGGCGCTTTCTTCTTCTTCAGGGACCCGATTATTTTTCGGATCTCCGAAGGCGAAGCTGGAGTGATGGGATTGTCGTCATGTCTCGAAAGAATGAGACGAACTTGGTTCTCGATCTCCTCGATGTGGACCGGGTCGGCGTCGACGACGTTTGGTCTGCATTGCAGTTCCAAGCTGTCAGCGAACGCCTCCGCTTTGTCCACGTCCGAGAAGACGAGTCCGTTTGCGCCCTGAATGGGGGGAAGTGGCTTGTGATTTGAACGGAGCGCTTTCGCCATTCTCCAGGTCGAGTTGTCCTCCGTCGTGAGGGATTCGAGTTTGGTTTCCCACCGATCAGAGCGATGATCGATGAGCGCGTATTTGACTTCGTTGCCAAGCCGATTTGCCTCTGTTCTGTCGAGAGCGTCGCCAGTCCGAAAGGCAAGGCGCCTGGCACGATTCTTTGCGCGGATTAGATCGACGATCCATTGTGGCAAAATCTCTTTTTGTCGCGGCTCGACCCGAGTTCGAGTTGAGTCTGTCATGGCGGATTTGATTTTGTCCTCGAGAGCGCCGGCTGCACTCTCGAGGTCTTCGACCGATTCAATCCGAGGAATCGGTCCGAAGTCAGTTTCGAGAATTTCCGCGAAGCGCGGCCAATTTGTGGTGCGAATTGTGATGTTTGTGTTTGCGTCGTTTGCCTCATCACCGATGTGCATCAGCACGGGCATGTGGTCTGAATTTAACGCTAATGAAACGTGTAATCGGATTTGAAATGGCACATTTTTGATTAGTGCGATGTCGAGGATGTCGGCGCGGTAGCCGCGGGAGTCATAATATGTTGGCTCTGGAGGAGCCTCAATTAGGAAGTCGGTCGCGTCCGCGAGGTCGAAAAGAATTCGGCCGTTTCGGTTTGTTTCACGGCTGCCCCAGGTCAGGTGCTTCGAGTTGAAGTCACCTGCGGCGATGACCGAGGCGCCGGTATCTAATATGTTTGTGATGTCATTCTCCCGAAGCCGATCTTGCGGCCTGTGATAACATGAAATGAGTGTCAATGGACCGTTCGCGGTCTCGATTGTCACGGCGGTGGCTTCCAGGCTCTGGAGAGCGGGAAGCGCATTCGGGTAGTGTGGGAGCGTACGGCGAACGAAAATGGCTGTTCCTCCTCCAGCACCGTTAGTGCGGTCGGTGCGATATAAGGTGAAGCCCCGAATTTTGGGGTCCGGGTCGTCGGCGCGCAAGAAGGTCTCGTTGACCAAAATGACGTCGAGGTCATGACTGTCTGCGAAAACCTCCAGCTCGTTGCGGGTGGTTCGCAGACTACGTGCATTAAAAAATGCTGTCTGAAGCGACTTTATTTTTGGGGTTTGTACTGTCATTTATTTATGTCAGCACTTTTGGGATGATTGCGAGAACTTTCGCGAGGATCTGCTCGGTTGAGGTCGAGGTCTGGATTGCCATGAGAACTTCCGTGATGATTTTCTCGGCTGTGGAATTTTTCTGCGCGGGGGCGGGTCGGGGGGTTTGCGCTGGGGCCGCGGGCTTCTTGGACGCCGTTGCGTCAGCGAAGCTTTTCGTCGCGCTTTTGGTCCCTGCAGCAGGTTGCTTGACAGGGGCCGGTTGGGTCTTGGGGGCCGCGGAGGGGGCGGGGGCGGCAGTGGTGGCTGGGGCGCGCTTTTGTTGGGGGCCGGAATGGTTGTGATTTGGAGATTTTTTCCCCTGGTACCCTCGAGGGAACCTGGGGCATCCCCGATAGCTGGCAGTGTGAGCGCCACCGCAGTTGGCGCACTTTGCCGGAACGGACTTGGCCTTTTTGCAAAGGTGGGAGTCGTGAAATTCGCCACATTTGACGCATTTCGCGGGGGCATAGCAGTTCCGCTGGGAGTGGTGGAACCGCTGGCAGCGGTGGCACTGGGCAGTGGTCCCCTTTTTGTGGGGCCGCTCGACGGCGATCAGAAGGTGACAGATCGACTTCAATTGGAAAATTTTTCCTTGGTCTTTTGGGACTTCGACCAGAACGAGAGGGAGGGGCTTTTTGGACCTGGTGGAGATCATCCTGGTCACCTGCTTAGGCGCCAGACCTTGATTCTCCAGGTCGGCTTTGACGTCGTCGACGCTGATTTCCACCGGCACCGTTCGGAGCACGGCTCGGAGTGTCTTCTCCTCGGGGAGGGCGAAGGTGTGAAAGGGCACCCCCCTCGCCTCGAGGAGGCGAGTCATGGAACGGAAATCGTCGACAGTGACCGGGTTGACCCGGATGCCGTCGACGCAGGACCTCGCTTTGGAGAAGTTGATTTTCTTCTGCATCATCGCTTGCGAAAGCGATGACCATTTGGAGGCATCGCGGATGATGATCGGCGGGATTTTGGATTCCGCCGGGGGCTTCTGCTGCGTCACCGGTTTGACGGGCGCAGGTTGGGTTTTCTGGGTCTGAGGGACCTCGGGGGTGGGCAATTTGGGCATTTTGGGGGCCCTCGCTTGCGAGGGTTCACCGCTGGGGCCGGACTTGACCGCTTGTGTCATGGGGGCTGACTCTGGGGTGGGGCGCTTTCGCTGATGCTTACCTTGGACCAAGGTGAACGGGGCTTCTTCGGCAGGCTCGACTGTCTCCTCCATCTCGATTTCCGAGTCGGAAGGTTCGGCCTGCACTGGGTGGGCTGGGGAGGTCGGAGGGGAGACATCAGTCACCTTCTGTCCCTCCTCGAGGACTTGGATTCTCGCATCCGAGAGTGCGAGTCGCTGTTGGTGCACTTCCCTCTCCTCGCGGAGAAAGAGGACCTCTTGTCTCAGCGCCGTCACCTCGGCGAGCAGCTTCTGCAGGTCCTCCTGCGGAAGCTGGACAAGGCTTTGACACGCTGTTGCCATTTTAGGCACCTAAAAAATTCGTGTAAGATGCGGTGCAAAAGCACGGCGTTGTTGTGGATAAATTGGCGAAAATGCCGATGAACGACACTTCCGCCAATGAGATGTTCTCTCGACGAATTGTTTGATCGAATGACCGGGCTCGAGCGCAGCACTGCACATATATACGTAAAACCGTGCGGACCGAGGACTGAACACCGGTCGCGGCACAGGAACGCTGCACAGCACCACTAACACCGAACACTTGACGGTCACCAGCACTGGCAAAACACGTCCGTCTCTCACCAATGCAAGATTCAGACTATTGAACGTCTACCGCAAAATTTCAACTAACGGAGCCTTATATAGATTCAACGGTTCACCATCGACCAATCGACGAAGTCAGCCGTTGACTTTGTTCACGTATAAAAGTACAATTTAATATGGCGGAATTTTTAGTACCCGTTTACCTTTCGACGCGTGCACGTCTAACGATCGTCAGAGTCGATTTTAATAATTGTCAGTTTTGTTTTTCATTCGTTTCATTCGAAATGGCCAGGACCAAGCAGACCGCACGCAAGTCCACCGGAGGAAAAGCCCCCAGGAAACAACTGGCTACCAAAGCGGCCAGGAAAAGCGCTCCCGCCACTGGCGGCGTCAAGAAGCCCCACCGTTACAGACCTGGTACCGTGGCTCTGCGTGAGATCCGTCGTTACCAGAAAAGTACCGAGTTGCTCATCCGCAAGCTTCCCTTTCAACGTTTGGTGAGGGAGATCGCTCAGGATTTCAAAACCGATTTGCGCTTCCAAAGCTCCGCCGTGATGGCCCTCCAGGAAGCGAGCGAAGCTTACTTGGTCGGTCTGTTCGAGGACACGAATTTGTGCGCCATCCACGCCAAACGTGTAACCATCATGCCAAAGGACATCCAACTTGCCAGACGTATTCGGGGTGAACGCGCTTAAATTTTTCCACATCGTGTTTCGGAAGAACAACACGAAACACGAATTTTATAACAAAAAAATCGGTTCTTTTCAGAACCTCAAACTTTACAGGCAAAAAAAAAAATATATCGCCCTTCAACCGGAAATGAATAAAATAAAAATGTCAATAATCGGTCGGTCCTCTCGATTCGGGTTGGGTTGCGGTCGTTCGTAAAATTTTATTGCATCCTGTCATCACCTACCTGCCAGCTGATGCTATCTATTTTATTTGGTTTCGCCGTAAGGATAGTTTTATTTCTTTTTTTCGTCGTAGATTATCGTGTGGCCCTGAAAAGGGCCATTTGTGCGTGCCCCGTTGCCGGTAGTACGATGATGACGTCGGAACGAGGCACAGCCGAACGAACATGAGTCGAGTATCCATCCACGTTTCTCACTTTTTCCTCTTCGGCGAAGCGGCCTTTTTCACCTTGACAGGAATGGCTTTGGCTGTCTTGGGTTTGGGTGCTTTGGGTTTTTTAGTCGGACCAGCCTTGTTAGATTTCTTCGCTTTGGAAGGCGATCGGGGTTTCGGGGCGGCTCTAGTTTTCTTTTCTGCCGAGGAGGCGGCCGATTTCTTGGCTTTCGCTGCGGCGGCGGAGGCAGCGACGGCGCTCTTCTTTTCGGCAGCAGTCTTCTTCGCTTTGGGGGAGGCTTGTTTTTTGGCTGTCTTCGAGGAAGCCTTGTCGGAAGTCGTCGCGACGGCGGTACGTTTGGCGGATGATTTTTTCGTCTTGGATGCGGCGGACGAAGCGGGTTTCCTCTTGTCGGAGGCGGAGGCGACTTTGGCACCACCGGAGGTGGACGAGGCGAGCTTGAACGAACCCGACGCGCCCTTACCTTTCGTCTGAACCAGAGATCCCGACGCCACGGCGCCTTTCAGATATTTCTTGATGAAAGGGGCGACCTTTTCGGCGTCGACTTTGTAATTTGCGGCGACGAACTTCTTGATGGCCTGAAGAGACGATCCTCCGCGTTCCTTGAGTCCCTTGATGGCGTTGTTTACCATCTCGGATGTCGGAGGATGGGACGGTTTCGCCCTGGGATTTTTCGCTTTTTTCTCTTTCTTCGCGTGGGATTGAGGGGTGGCAGCGGAACCGGTGGTGACCGATGATGCTGTTTGATTTTCGACGTCGGCCATCTTTCACGTTAAAACGTTAAAAGTTAATAATAATTATTGAAAAAACACTTGCTCACACACGTACACTTCGAGCACCTCGTGAACGAGAATTGAACAAAAAAATTTTCTAAGTCTTTATAAAATAGTCGCCACTGCGGACGGAAGACTGAACGCGCACCGCGTCCGCCGTCGAAGAAATTGCAGGCCTCGGAATCGTTGCCCGCGTGATGGCATCGTCCTCTTTCCTCGATCACCATCGCCACCGTGTGATCAAGCTGGCCGAACTCGGTTTCCGAAGTTTCCCTGGAGATAGCGAAGTTCGTCTCGGAACGTCGGTGGGTTTCGAATCAGGTACACGCCCCTCCAACCACCAGCCCTAAATCCGGGTCGTCACGGTTTCGATTCGGGACCGACGGTTTACGTCGGCGGTGCGGGGTAGACGCGTCGATTCCGGGAATCCATATTTCGTTCGCCGAAATATTGGTCCATCTCTTCCCGGAATACCGCGCCACCTTCTCGATTTTACGACATCTTCGCGTCGCCAAACGCTTCCGAAACGGTCGAAGCACAGAAAGGACCTGGTGTTCGAACCGAGGCAATTCCGACAACAGGATGCCGCGAACCGCCTCTCCGACGTTCAGGTCGATCGTTTTCGGCGGAAGTTGAAACGGGACGAGTCGACGACGGGTCCCGTTGCCGTCCGGACCCTTCGGGACGGCCGAAAGTCCGTCGAGAGGATCATCCGAAAGGAGACGGTCTTCATCGTCCGACCGATGCCGCACCTACGAGTTTTCCGATATTTTCTTCGACGGATCTTCAGGTTTTCTTCCTTTCTTCCGTCTTTCTCTCTTCGTAATTTCGTGTCCGACCTGCGTCGTCCGAAGTCGGGGTGAAGATCGAAGAAAAAACGCCAAAAATAACAACTCGTCAGCCACGCACACCGCGTTCGAATGTCTAACGGTCCAACTTGGATTTTCGAAGATCGCCGAATCCGAGGGACGATAAATAATAATAATAATAATAATAATGGTAATAAATAATAATGTTAATAATAATAATAATGATATGATGATTATAACGATAATTATTATAGATAGGTAAATAGAAACACAGGTCTCCTCTCGAAAATCGGAACTTCCTGATATTACTTACATATTTCGGTCGATCCAAATGTGGGAATCTCGTCGTCGTCGGAGCAAGCAGCGCGGTAGGTGGGGTGAAATTCTGGATTTTCCACCGCCGCCGGCGGTCGAAAAATGTGCGACGCGGGAGATCGCCAGTCCGTCTAGTAGTCTCTCTTGTCGTTAGAGCGTGACGTGGTGGTTGTTGTGGGATTTCCCGTTAGTTCGGTCCGACGTCGGTCGTCAGAGGGTAAGTGCATACGGAAACGAAACGCATCGCGTTTTGATGTTCATATTCGTGCATCGGAATGTTAAAAGCAATATATTTTACACCAACGATCACACCTAAACACCACGGCAACGGCCATACCACGTTGAAAAGCACCGGTTCTCGTCCGATCACCGAAGTTAAGCAACGTCGGGCGCGGTCAGTACTTGGATGGGTGACCGCTTGGGAACACCGCGTGCCGTTGCCCCCCAACACTTTTTGTTTTTTTTTGAAATCCATAGCAACCACCGAACCGATTTGTTTTTCGTGCAGGTATTCGGAAACATGCACAGACCCGTATAATGTAGATTCATAGCTTTAAGTACTAGATAATTAAGAAAACAATTTTTTTTGTCGATTAATTGTAAACAATTGCAGAATAAAAACTCGTCAAACGGTAAAGGTTGTCGTTCGATCACCGAAGGTAAGCCACGCGGGCAGCGGTCAGCACTTGGACGGGTGACCGGTTCATTATATTCCTTCCGTGAGTTTAACAAAGATAACATATGCAAATGTCGTAAGTGCGACGAGGAAGACGGCGATCTTTTAATGTAAAAAAAATATATATTAGGTTACGCGTACATGCCACTTTGACTGCTGCTTTATTTTTTTGGTTTTTAAATAATTAGAGATCTGAATTCAACATATCAGTTCTATGTTATAATGGACAGACAATGTTGTATTCTTGGCCCCTAACACGTTAAGACCAACATAAAAACTAGAATAACTTACCATTCGTTAAACGTTAAACAATTTCGAACCACGTTTTTTTGAGCTCGAACAAACTCATAACACAACACTCATTTATTAGTCACTGGACCATTGTAAAACGAGAAGAGAGAAAAACCATGCGAAACTATTTTTAAAACGAAGAGAATAAAGGTTTTAAATGGTAGGGCTGTATGACAGACTTGTCAATTATCGTGGGGGGTACGGCTGAGATTTATGACGAAATCGAGCGGCGCCGGCGGTCGGTCACTTTCACGAAAGAGGTCTAAACACGGGTCGTTTACGATACCCTCTGGTTACTAGAAAAGTTCTAGACAGATGTTTGTCGGCTTTTCGAGGTATTTATTTGTGAGTCCAAAGACTCAATGGAGTAATATCGGACTGAAATTCCAAGATTTTGCTGTGTAATCCAAAAAACTATGTTCCTCGTAACATTTAACGATGTGTTAATTCAACTATTATTTTAATTTTTCGTATACGTATTTATACTAAAAAGTACAGCGCTTCCAACAGTGAATTGTGAATTGAAAATGTTTCAAAGAAAGATCGATAGTTTTGAAAAAAATTACATATTAATAAATTTAGATAGATTTAGAAGTATACATTGCACTTACTTTTCAAAATTATTGTACTTCTGATTTGGTTGAAATAACATAATATGTAGCAGTCATAGTCTTGTGTACATTGCAGTCGCGGCTGGTGTTGGGTAAAACCTTTATTTTTTAGGGGGTCATTACCCAAATGACCTCATGGACCAGCCGTTCCTGTTAGGTTTTATATATCAAATTGATTCGTCTGTCTTTTTCATCATGCCTTCGAAAAGCGAGCTCCTGTTTCGCCAAAGTAACTGTGACGTCAATTAAATACGATAATAAAATTCGGTTTTTCCGAACTTATTGTGAGTGAGAGCAGTGAGAGCATCTTCTTTTCGTATCCCACCTCCACCCGGCGGCAGTAGTGCAGTGCTTATCAACATAATTACCGGCGTCTCGCCTCCACATTTTGACTTTTTTGTGTTTTATGTGTTCTCTAAGTCCAAAATTTTTAAATTTTTAAAAAGAGATTGCGGTACTATTCCTGTTGCTGAAATTATAATAATATATTTATTAATTTTTGTATTATATGTCTGTGTTATATTGTGTGAATTTGGAACAGCTATATCTAAAAGATATGCTTGCTTTTGTTGTTTATTTAAAATAATAATGTCTGGTCTGTTATGCTGAATGTGAATGTCAGTTAAAACTGTGCGATCAAAATATAATTTGTAATTGTCATTTTCTAAACAACTTTCTGGTTTATAAATGTAATGTGGTTGTGTATCCTTTAATAAATTGAATTTAACTGCTAAATTCATGTGTATAATTTTTGCGAATATATCATGACGTTTTTTATATTCGCTGTGAGCCAAAACGGTGCAAGATCTTGTATTGCAAATATAAAACCCTCAGCTCTTTAAAATATCTCCCATGTAAAGACTTTTGTTTTATATTTGCTATAGTGTCATATCACGAGCTCTATTGAGAAAATAATTTTTTAGTGAAGCAATTTGATTGTGTTGTAGAATTTCTAGATTTGAAAAACCCCTACCACCATTTTCGCGTGGTAAATTAAATCTTTCAACAGCAGATTTGGGGTGATGTTTACAAAATTTTGTAAAGAGAACTCTAGTTTGAATATTTATATTCTTTAAATTAGTTTTGGACCATTTTATAACACCAAAAGAATAGATTTAATTTGATTTGATTGATTAATACCTAAATATTTATAAAATTCTCCTTTATTTAAATTTTTAATGATTTCTCCTTCTTTAGTTATATATTCTAAATTTTCGTAATGACCACGACATATTGATTGATTTTCAGTTATTGTTAAGTTTTATGTCATCCATATAAAGAAGGTGATTTAATTTAATATTAATTTTATAAATTTTAAGAATTTTAATTAACCATGAATGTGGTACTGAATCATAGGCTTTTTTGTAGTCTATGAATTGTTGTTGCATTATTTTCCAAACGTTTGAGACTTAAAATATTCGTCAAATGTTCTTCTTTTTTTAAATCAGAATACCCCTGACAAATCCGAACATTTTGTTTTGCGGTAGATAAAAGTAAACATGGGCCAAGACAGAATATTAATATTCGGTGTGGAATTTTCCTGCGTTCTTGTTCATTTCTATCGAAGTGCTCACGAAAAGTTGTGAATATCAACACTTTGTAATTGTCGTAGTGAAAAATAAAAAAGATAGCTATGGGGCACAACTTATTTCGCACTTCATTAGAAAAGTAACAGTATTAAAATAAAAAAAATATTTTTCTAAATTTCGAACGTTAGGTCTATCCTGACCAGCCGCCAATTAGTGGTATTATTTTATTTTTTGCTGTTTTCCACAATAGTTATTTTTATATTAAATCATTGATTCAAAAAATTGAAATTAAAAATTCAAATTTTTGAAGGAACTCTGAAGTTTCAATGCAGTGACCATGTTGCTAGGTAACTAATAAAAAACAGTGCGTGAAATGAAAAACAGAAATAGTCGTATGCGTTTTGTATGGTTTCTATGGTTTCGATCTTACTAACAATGCAATGAAAATGACCCACTTCAGGCACAGATAACTATGCGTGAATTTCAATTTTTTGAATCAATTATATAAAAACAAAATTGATTTGGCGGCCGCTACACAAAAGTGGTGGGAGGCGAGAACCTGTTTCCGCCGGTCAATTTTAAAATTAATAAATTTTCCCTGGATACGTATTCGACTTATCCGGTACGAGTTATTTTTAAATTAACTTAATGGCCCGTTGCTCTTGTTCTTTTTACATTGAATATGCGATGTTTTGGCATCGTTAGCAATAGTACAATACTCACGCATTTTTAATCTAAAATTAACAAAACTTGAATGGATCGGGATTATCACACTTCTGAATTGAAGTTTTCATTCGTTTAAAATATAATTGATAGTAATACGTAATGCGGATTGCCTAAACGTTGCTTCCATCACGTCAACATCACACATTCACGTTCGCCCGTAGAAATGGCGTGATGCACACGAAATCGATCCAAAAAGGCTCATAATATTTGTGTCACGCGAATCTACGTCGAAAACTAGAAAAAAAAAAAATTCAATTCGAATTTCAATAATCGAAACGATGCGTCGTCGATACTAAACGTAGGTAGTAACTAAAGTGTGATCGGGTGCGATAAAAGTGTCCGTCAATAATCATCATCCGACAATCATTTAATAGACGAACGCTAATTTTTGGCACTCACTCGGACGACAGAACCAGTCCAGACGGAAACCGGGGCGCGGGGTGGGTGGGTGGTTGTATGTCCGTGAATCTGTCCGGCGCGCGTCAACATTTCAGTTATCGTCGCGAGAGTTAAAACGAAAGGTGGTTAGTGTGAAAGTGACGTTTTTTCGTGGAGACACGTTACGAAGGGTGAGTACCTAATATAATATAAAACCAACCGAAAACCCACAATAGTGCCCCGGTTTATTATCGTGAATAGGTGTTTGGTAAATATTTTCTGTATTCCAACTAGCAAGTCTTTTATCAAAAAACTCCGGCAACATGGCTATTGTGGTATTGTTGATACCACCTAACTGAAGAACTTAGTTAATAACTAAGTCGACGATTTTATCGGGAAATTGAACGGAGAAACAAAAATAGCTCTTAGCGACAGTTGCCTGAAGTCGCAAATAACGGCGATTGACGAAATCACGTTTTTTTTATTTTAATTCCAATGAACAATACACAGGGTCACAATTATCTGTTATGTATTCTATAATGTTTTGCAAAGTAAATAATGTGAGTTGTCATGCGTAATATTAATTAGCTAAGTAATTTTTGCAAGTATTTTATGTCAGATATGCAATGTATAATAACGTAATGTTGCAAAGTATTTTAATTTTTATGCTAGGTAGAGATAATAACTCGACAATAACTCTTCTCTAATGAAAAAAAAAATAGAAAATGATTTAGGAACATAAAAAATCTCATTAAAACAGGAACAATTGAAATTAAAATAAACATAACATTCTGTACTAAAGTACAGTTTTGTTCACTCCTTTTTTCAAAGTCTTCTGTCCTCTCATTTGCACATACTGCTATTCCAAAACAGTGAAATTGTCTGTTTCAGGGAATCCTTAACGTTCCTTGCTAATGTCAACAACGTTTTCGATGAAACAAAGAGTCGGAAAAATGTCGGCTCATTGTATTCAATAACATACGCGACTACAAAACCATCTGTATCATTTGTAGGAATCGCGGTTTTTTCGATGAGAATTCGTTCTAATTTTTTCTTTCTTAAAAAAGCTAAGTAATTTTAATTTCACTAAAGATGAACATTTAGGCTATATGCTGGGTAATGCAAATCCATCAACCATCAACTAGGTTGTTCAGCAGATGTACGATTGTTTATTTGATTTCTTCTTCCGAAGAGTTGTATTCTGGCAAAATAGAAATTTATTCATAACATAACCTCAATCAACTAAATTATTTCGAATACAATAACCACATAACTACAAGTTGGATAGGCATGGGTGCAAAATACCGATAATGCATGAAACCTAATAATAATAATAATGACATAATAAAAGTTAATTAAAAATCGCTGTTTCACGTCTTTTTCTTTTTTGTTCGAGAGTTTTTGTGGTTCTGAAAAGAACCGTTTATAAATGTGTCGAAAACGAAAAACATCTATTTCGAACTGGTGTACTTGGTGACGGCTTTGGTACCTTCGGAGACGGCGTGCTTGGCCAACTCACCGGGCAACAACAGACGCACGGCAGTTTGAATTTCTCTGCTGGTGATCGTCGAACGTTTGTTGTAGTGTGCCAGACGGGAAGCTTCAGCGGCGATACGTTCGAAGATGTCGTTCACGAAACTGTTCATTATGCTCATAGCCTTACTAGAGATACCGGTGTCGGGATGGACTTGTTTCAACACCTTGTAGATGTAGATGGCATAGCTCTCCTTCCTCCTGCGCTTCTTTTTTTTGTCGCTCTTGGAAATGTTCTTCTGAGCTTTCCCGGCCTTCTTGGCTGCCTTACCACTTGTCTTCGGCGGCATTTTTCAATTCAATTCGATTCAACAAACTCGCGAACTGCTCTGACTCGTGTGCGTGCGTTAACTTTGCACCACCACCTTTCTGATAGGTAGTGTGTTCACCAGAACCCCACCTGAAAACGGGCTCCCACCAATCGTCACGTCCTATTCTCCTATCACGGAGGCTATAAATTCGAAGCACAGCTACCAGCTTTTACAAGAACACAAGGGGTCTCGCTTGTGCAGTTGTATGAGCCAGACGTGTTTCCGCTGAGTGTCGAAAATTTAATAATAAAATTTTTCCCACGCCAAGTCTCAGTAACCCAAGCCGCTTGTCGGCTGAAGGCCTGAGCATTTCTTGCAAAAAGACATTAAAATTCTTGTGCAGTGCCAACTAGCGATGGCACCACACCTGAATCTCACGCCGGGGGACGTGAAGCAGATGATGGAGGAGCTGCAGGTGCTGAGGGAGTTGGTCGTGACTCTCCGCAAGGAGAGAGACGACACCCTGGCGCTGCTCGCCACGTCTGATGTGCGTTCCCACATCGAAGAAGAAGAGGACGACGATGACGACGATTCAGAAATGGACGTCTCACCGTCAACACCCCCATCCCCGGAGTCCGACCAGGCCGAACCTTCCACCTCGGTGGAGGAGATAGTCGAGCCCGAAAACGGAGCCCCATTCATCGAGGTCAGGTACCGTAAACGCCACCCCTCACCTCACCCCGAACCCCAAACTTCAGGACCCGACAGGGAACCTCCATCAGAGGTTCCCCGAAAGGTCAAGAAGACCAAGTTGGCCCAGACCCCTCAGGTCTCGCAGCCGACACCAAACAATCCGGTTCCCACGCCAAAAGTGGCGGGAAACCAACCGCCCGCCGCGAGCAAGATTCCACCGATCATTGTTCGGGACGCGGCAAAGTGGAGCGGTCTCGCTCAAGCGATGACGCAACGGCGAATTCATTTCAGCAAGGCCAAACCGTGCGTCGACGGCATCCGGGTGAATCCGGTCAGTGTCGACGACTTTCGATCATTGACGCGACTCCTTGAGGAGAGACGAGTGCCGTTTCACTCGTTCGCTCTCCCCGAGGCGAAAACCCTCAGAGCCGTGCTGAGGACGGTTCCCGTCGAGATCAGCCTCGACGACATCAAGTCAGACCTGGTGGATCAAGGTCTGGCACCAATCAAGGTGACCAGAATGATCTCAGGTAGATCAAAATTGCCCCTGCCGTTGGTACTTGTCGAAGTGCCAAAGGACAAGGGGCAAATCTTCGATTTGAGGACGGTTTGCCACCTCAGAATCTCGGTGGAGCGGCCCCACAAAAAGGGGACAACGGCACAATGTCACCGGTGCCAACGGTTCCACCACTCCCAGAAGAACTGTCACGCACTCGCGAAGTGCGTGAAGTGCGGCGAGGGACACGAGTCAAAGGACTGCAAAAAGTCCAAAGAAATCCCCGCGAGGTGCGCCAATTGCGGCGGCGGACACACTGCCAGCTACCGTGGCTGCCCCAGGTTCCCACGTGGGTACCTGGGAAACAAACCCCAGCCGGGCCAAAACCCAAACCGCGCCCCCGCTCCCAGTCAGGCCTCTTCAAGGCAACAACCCCCTGCAGCTGCCAGGCAATCAGCCCCAGCTCCGAAGGCAGGGACCAAGCCCAGCACGGGGAAAAGTTTTGCGGACGCAGCGGCGTCCAAAAAACCCGCGCCCGCGCCCGCGCCCCCAGCCCCCCGCCCGACAAGCGCCAAAAAACCCGCCGCGAACGGAAATGCCCTCATGGACATTCTGCTCGCGATCCAGTCCTCGAGCACCAAGGATGAAATTCTTGGGAAAGTGCTCGCTCTCCTCCCCAATCTCCTCTCTGGTTGCTAAATGCCAGCACAAGAGAGGAGAGTGAGGTCGCTGCAGATCGCATTTCATAATGCACGCGGTCTGCGAAACTCCCGCAACGAGCTGGAGATCTTCGCAGACGATCATGAACTCGACGCTTTGTTGGTCAGCGAGACCAACCTTAACGCCGGGATTGCGGACCCTAAAATCCGGGGTTATGAATTGTACCGCAGCGACCGTCCCCACGGTCCTGGGGGAGGAACAGCCATTTACGTGCGCCGCACACTCCCACACTACCAGATCGCGCTTCCCGTGCTCCAGAACTTGGAAGCCACTGCGGTGAGAATCGAGACCGTTAACGGTCCACTGACGATCATCTCGTGCTACCACCACCCGCCGCAAATTCTGCTCCGGGAAAATGACATCACGGAAATATTAGATACCGGCGCCTCGGTCATCGCCGCGGGTGACTTCAACTGCAAGCACCAGGTCTGGGGCAGTCGAAGGGCCAACCGCAACGGTCGAATTCTACTCGAGCTCGCGGACAACACAGACATGTTAATCGAAGCTCCGCCGGAGCCGACGTATTATGATGCACGCGATTTTCACGCCGACATTTTAGACATTGCACTCGTCAAAAATGTTCCATTTCAATTACGACTTCACGCCTCTCAGGCGCTCGACTCAGACCACGTGCCCGTCCTGATGCATATCGGTGACGAGGCAAACGACATTACAAACACACCCGTTCAAAACATCAATTGGCCGCGTTTTACGGAATTTCTAAATCTCGAGTACGGACCTGTTCCCCGCATCAGGAATGTCGACGACCTTGAGCGCGCAGCTGGCACGCTCGAGCGTAAAATCACAACAGCGATGACTCACTCAACTCGAATTCGGGTCGAGCCGCGACACAAAAACAAAAACAATGTACCGCAATGGATCGTTGACCTCATCCGTGCGAAAAATCTTGCGAGGCGCCTAGCTCACCGGACTGGCGACGCCGTCGACAGGAGGGAGGCGAATCGTCTCGGCAATGAAGTCAAGTACGCGCTCATTGATCACCGCAATGATCAATGGGAAAGAAAACTCGAATCTCTCACTGCAGAGGACAACTCGATCTGGAGAATGGCGAAAGCGCTCCGCTCAAACAAAAAACCACTACCACCGATTCACGGTACGCGAGGACTCGTTTTCTCGAATGAGGAGAAAGCGGAGGCGTTCGCCGACAGTTTGGAACTGCAATGCAGGCCGAACATCGAGGACGCTGACGTCGATCACATCGAGCGAATCGAACACCAGGTCGAAGACATTCTGTCGAGACAAATCGAGACAAGCACTACACCAACTTCGCCGGCGGAGGTCCGAAAAATTATCGGGTCTCTCAAGGTGAAAAAAGCACCCGGACCAGATAACATCCCAAACAAAGCGCTGAAATTGTTGCCGGACAGAGTTGTCGTCGCTCTGACCACAATAATCAACGCCAGCCTGCGACTCTGCCACTTTCCTTCTCGATGGAAAAAGGCCAACGTCATTTTCATTCCGAAGCCCGGGAAAGATCCGAAATTTCCCCAGAATCATCGGCCGATCAGTCTCCTATCCTCAATAGGAAAAGTTCTCGAAAAAGTTATTTTGACCCGTCTGGTCAGAGTGACTAACGAGAAACAAATTTTACCTGACGAACAATTTGGATTTCGCCCCCAACATTCGACGTCGGATCAAATTCTTCACGTTACCGAATTCATTGCGAAAAGCAACGGTCAACGGCATTCGACCGGCGCGATTTTTCTTGATGTGGCCAAAGCCTTTGACACAGTCTGGCACGGCGGGCTTGTTTACAAGCTCCACGTTGCCGGCGTGCCACTGGCGATGGTCAAACTGATTAACTCATTTCTTCAAAATCGAAACTTTCACGCGAAAATTGGGAATGTTTTCTCAACGGAACGCGACATCGAGGCAGGCGTCCCACAGGGCTCGGTGCTCTCACCGACTCTGTACGCAATCTTCACTGCCGACATTCCAAAGCCCGATCAAACAAAGATCGCGCTGTATGCAGACGACACTGCAATTCTCACGCGCTCCTGGTCGCCCGTAAAAATTACGGAGCGACTCCAGAGGGCGGTAGTGAGTCTGGAAACATGGTTTCGCCTCTGGCGAATCGATGTGAACCCAGACAAAAGCAGTGCGATTCTTTTCACCCGTCGGCGTTTTCACCGCCCGGTTGGCGAAATCGAAATGTTCGAACAAATCATTCCGTGGAAAAACGAGGTCCGGTACCTCGGCATTTCATTCGATAACCACCTCCGGTTCAACAATCAAGTCGAGCACGCGAAAACTCGCGGTCAGATGGTTCGGGGGCAACTTAACTCGCTGGTCAATCGGCGAAGTAAGATGTCCACCAAGAACAAAATCACAATTTACCGTACAATGATCCGACCGTCCATGATGTACGGCTCTGCGGTCTGGGGGACCGTGTCTCACACGCAACTCCAGAAACTGCAGGTCGTGCAGAACAAATTCCTCCGAGCGGCTTTTAATGCCCCGTGGTTCGTCAGGAACACTCAACTCCATCGAGAAGCGAACCTCCCCACCATCAAAGAATTCCTGCTGGATGATGCACGGAAATTCCATGCGAAAGCGGCTGTACACCCGAACCCACTCGTGCGCGAATCCGTCAATTACGACGAGAATGCCCCTATGCGGCACAAGCGGCCAAAATGGCTGCTTCTCCAACAGGACTGAGGCTCCCACACCTCCAGTCCTCCGACAAAATTCCCCAGATTTTGTTCCAGAGCAATCGCAAGTTCTGGAGCATATATTAATGCATCACCACTAAGTGTGTTTCAGATTCCGCACCAGGGCCGACTTCAGTTCCGAGGACCAGGTTAACGGAATCCAAACCGGTAAATATTTGTAGTGATTAGGTTTCGATGTCCCATTGTTGCGTAGTTTCTACATTTGTTTTCCGAGCGTTCCCCCATTTTTCTTCGGCTCCGACGAGGGGTTTTTTCTGCAGTTTTTTGCCCTCGTTGTCACGCAAAAGCGGGAGCATTCCGACGACGATCTAGGTTCTCTGCAGTCCCCATTTTCTCGCGATTTGTGTCTCCCACAACCCCACCCCCACACCGTAAACTCGACCTGCTGGATTCGCAACTGAAGGCCGATCAGCTAGAGTTTACGGTGACTCGATACTTGACAAGTCTGTCACAGCCCTACACATTACATGAGTAGGTGACTGCCAGCCAGATTGGGGAAATAAGAGTCTAGGACTCGAACCCCGTAAAAAGTCAGACATGTTATTATTATTCCAGCGGAATTTTTAGTACCCGTTTACCTTTCGACGCGTGCACGTCTAACGATCGTCAGAGTCGATTTTAATAATTGTCAGTTTTGTTTTTCATTCGTTTCATTCGAAATGGCCAGGACCAAGCAGACCGCACGCAAGTCCACCGGAGGAAAAGCCCCCAGGAAACAACTGGCTACCAAAGCGGCCAGGAAAAGCGCTCCCGCCACTGGCGGCGTCAAGAAGCCCCACCGTTACAGACCTGGTACCGTGGCTCTGCGTGAGATCCGTCGTTACCAGAAAAGTACCGAGTTGCTCATCCGCAAGCTTCCCTTTCAACGTTTGGTGAGGGAGATCGCTCAGGATTTCAAAACCGATTTGCGCTTCCAAAGCTCCGCCGTGATGGCCCTCCAGGAAGCGAGCGAAGCTTACTTGGTCGGTCTGTTCGAGGACACGAATTTGTGCGCCATCCACGCCAAACGTGTAACCATCATGCCAAAGGACATCCAACTTGCCAGACGTATTCGGGGTGAACGCGCTTAAATTTTTCCACATCGTGTTTCGGAAGAACAACACGAAACACGAATTTTATAACAAAAAAATCGGTTCTTTTCAGAACCTCAAACTTTACAGGCAAAAAAAAAAATATATCGCCCTTCAACCGGAAATGAATAAAATAAAAATGTCAATAATCGGTCGGTCCTCTCGATTCGGGTTGGGTTGCGGTCGTTCGTAAAATTTTATTGCATCCTGTCATCACCTACCTGCCAGCTGATGCTATCTATTTTATTTGGTTTCGCCGTAAGGATAGTTTTATTTCTTTTTTTCGTCGTAGATTATCGTGTGGCCCTGAAAAGGGCCATTTGTGCGTGCCCCGTTGCCGGTAGTACGATGATGACGTCGGAACGAGGCACAGCCGAACGAACATGAGTCGAGTATCCATCCACGTTTCTCACTTTTTCCTCTTCGGCGAAGCGGCCTTTTTCACCTTGACAGGAATGGCTTTGGCTGTCTTGGGTTTGGGTGCTTTGGGTTTTTTAGTCGGACCAGCCTTGTTAGATTTCTTCGCTTTGGAAGGCGATCGGGGTTTCGGGGCGGCTCTAGTTTTCTTTTCTGCCGAGGAGGCGGCCGATTTCTTGGCTTTCGCTGCGGCGGCGGAGGCAGCGACGGCGCTCTTCTTTTCGGCAGCAGTCTTCTTCGCTTTGGGGGAGGCTTGTTTTTTGGCTGTCTTCGAGGAAGCCTTGTCGGAAGTCGTCGCGACGGCGGTACGTTTGGCGGATGATTTTTTCGTCTTGGATGCGGCGGACGAAGCGGGTTTCCTCTTGTCGGAGGCGGAGGCGACTTTGGCACCACCGGAGGTGGACGAGGCGAGCTTGAACGAACCCGACGCGCCCTTACCTTTCGTCTGAACCAGAGATCCCGACGCCACGGCGCCTTTCAGATATTTCTTGATGAAAGGGGCGACCTTTTCGGCGTCGACTTTGTAATTTGCGGCGACGAACTTCTTGATGGCCTGAAGAGACGATCCTCCGCGTTCCTTGAGTCCCTTGATGGCGTTGTTTACCATCTCGGATGTCGGAGGATGGGACGGTTTCGCCCTGGGATTTTTCGCTTTTTTCTCTTTCTTCGCGTGGGATTGAGGGGTGGCAGCGGAACCGGTGGTGACCGATGATGCTGTTTGATTTTCGACGTCGGCCATCTTTCACGTTAAAACGTTAAAAGTTAATAATAATTATTGAAAAAACACTTGCTCACACACGTACACTTCGAGCACCTCGTGAACGAGAATTGAACAAAAAAATTTTCTAAGTCTTTATAAAATAGTCGCCACTGCGGACGGAAGACTGAACGCGCACCGCGTCCGCCGTCGAAGAAATTGCAGGCCTCGGAATCGTTGCCCGCGTGATGGCATCGTCCTCTTTCCTCGATCACCATCGCCACCGTGTGATCAAGCTGGCCGAACTCGGTTTCCGAAGTTTCCCTGGAGATAGCGAAGTTCGTCTCGGAACGTCGGTGGGTTTCGAATCAGGTACACGCCCCTCCAACCACCAGCCCTAAATCCGGGTCGTCACGGTTTCGATTCGGGACCGACGGTTTACGTCGGCGGTGCGGGGTAGACGCGTCGATTCCGGGAATCCATATTTCGTTCGCCGAAATATTGGTCCATCTCTTCCCGGAATACCGCGCCACCTTCTCGATTTTACGACATCTTCGCGTCGCCAAACGCTTCCGAAACGGTCGAAGCACAGAAAGGACCTGGTGTTCGAACCGAGGCAATTCCGACAACAGGATGCCGCGAACCGCCTCTCCGACGTTCAGGTCGATCGTTTTCGGCGGAAGTTGAAACGGGACGAGTCGACGACGGGTCCCGTTGCCGTCCGGACCCTTCGGGACGGCCGAAAGTCCGTCGAGAGGATCATCCGAAAGGAGACGGTCTTCATCGTCCGACCGATGCCGCACCTACGAGTTTTCCGATATTTTCTTCGACGGATCTTCAGGTTTTCTTCCTTTCTTCCGTCTTTCTCTCTTCGTAATTTCGTGTCCGACCTGCGTCGTCCGAAGTCGGGGTGAAGATCGAAGAAAAAACGCCAAAAATAACAACTCGTCAGCCACGCACACCGCGTTCGAATGTCTAACGGTCCAACTTGGATTTTCGAAGATCGCCGAATCCGAGGGACGATAAATAATAATAATAATAATAATAATGGTAATAAATAATAATGTTAATAATAATAATAATGATATGATGATTATAACGATAATTATTATAGATAGGTAAATAGAAACACAGGTCTCCTCTCGAAAATCGGAACTTCCTGATATTACTTACATATTTCGGTCGATCCAAATGTGGGAATCTCGTCGTCGTCGGAGCAAGCAGCGCGGTAGGTGGGGTGAAATTCTGGATTTTCCACCGCCGCCGGCGGTCGAAAAATGTGCGACGCGGGAGATCGCCAGTCCGTCTAGTAGTCTCTCTTGTCGTTAGAGCGTGACGTGGTGGTTGTTGTGGGATTTCCCGTTAGTTCGGTCCGACGTCGGTCGTCAGAGGGTAAGTGCATACGGAAACGAAACGCATCGCGTTTTGATGTTCATATTCGTGCATCGGAATGTTAAAAGCAATATATTTTACACCAACGATCACACCTAAACACCACGGCAACGGCCATACCACGTTGAAAAGCACCGGTTCTCGTCCGATCACCGAAGTTAAGCAACGTCGGGCGCGGTCAGTACTTGGATGGGTGACCGCTTGGGAACACCGCGTGCCGTTGCCCCCCAACACTTTTTGTTTTTTTTTGAAATCCATAGCAACCACCGAACCGATTTGTTTTTCGTGCAGGTATTCGGAAACATGCACAGACCCGTATAATGTAGATTCATAGCTTTAAGTACTAGATAATTAAGAAAACAATTTTTTTTGTCGATTAATTGTAAACAATTGCAGAATAAAAACTCGTCAAACGGTAAAGGTTGTCGTTCGATCACCGAAGGTAAGCCACGCGGGCAGCGGTCAGCACTTGGACGGGTGACCGGTTCATTATATTCCTTCCGTGAGTTTAACAAAGATAACATATGCAAATGTCGTAAGTGCGACGAGGAAGACGGCGATCTTTTAATGTAAAAAAAATATATATTAGGTTACGCGTACATGCCACTTTGACTGCTGCTTTATTTTTTTGGTTTTTAAATAATTAGAGATCTGAATTCAACATATCAGTTCTATGTTATAATGGACAGACAATGTTGTATTCTTGGCCCCTAACACGTTAAGACCAACATAAAAACTAGAATAACTTACCATTCGTTAAACGTTAAACAATTTCGAACCACGTTTTTTTGAGCTCGAACAAACTCATAACACAACACTCATTTATTAGTCACTGGACCATTGTAAAACGAGAAGAGAGAAAAACCATGCGAAACTATTTTTAAAACGAAGAGAATAAAGGTTTTAAATGGTAGGGCTGTATGACAGACTTGTCAATTATCGTGGGGGGTACGGCTGAGATTTATGACGAAATCGAGCGGCGCCGGCGGTCGGTCACTTTCACGAAAGAGGTCTAAACACGGGTCGTTTACGATACCCTCTGGTTACTAGAAAAGTTCTAGACAGATGTTTGTCGGCTTTTCGAGGTATTTATTTGTGAGTCCAAAGACTCAATGGAGTAATATCGGACTGAAATTCCAAGATTTTGCTGTGTAATCCAAAAAACTATGTTCCTCGTAACATTTAACGATGTGTTAATTCAACTATTATTTTAATTTTTCGTATACGTATTTATACTAAAAAGTACAGCGCTTCCAACAGTGAATTGTGAATTGAAAATGTTTCAAAGAAAGATCGATAGTTTTGAAAAAAATTACATATTAATAAATTTAGATAGATTTAGAAGTATACATTGCACTTACTTTTCAAAATTATTGTACTTCTGATTTGGTTGAAATAACATAATATGTAGCAGTCATAGTCTTGTGTACATTGCAGTCGCGGCTGGTGTTGGGTAAAACCTTTATTTTTTAGGGGGTCATTACCCAAATGACCTCATGGACCAGCCGTTCCTGTTAGGTTTTATATATCAAATTGATTCGTCTGTCTTTTTCATCATGCCTTCGAAAAGCGAGCTCCTGTTTCGCCAAAGTAACTGTGACGTCAATTAAATACGATAATAAAATTCGGTTTTTCCGAACTTATTGTGAGTGAGAGCAGTGAGAGCATCTTCTTTTCGTATCCCACCTCCACCCGGCGGCAGTAGTGCAGTGCTTATCAACATAATTACCGGCGTCTCGCCTCCACATTTTGACTTTTTTGTGTTTTATGTGTTCTCTAAGTCCAAAATTTTTAAATTTTTAAAAAGAGATTGCGGTACTATTCCTGTTGCTGAAATTATAATAATATATTTATTAATTTTTGTATTATATGTCTGTGTTATATTGTGTGAATTTGGAACAGCTATATCTAAAAGATATGCTTGCTTTTGTTGTTTATTTAAAATAATAATGTCTGGTCTGTTATGCTGAATGTGAATGTCAGTTAAAACTGTGCGATCAAAATATAATTTGTAATTGTCATTTTCTAAACAACTTTCTGGTTTATAAATGTAATGTGGTTGTGTATCCTTTAATAAATTGAATTTAACTGCTAAATTCATGTGTATAATTTTTGCGAATATATCATGACGTTTTTTATATTCGCTGTGAGCCAAAACGGTGCAAGATCTTGTATTGCAAATATAAAACCCTCAGCTCTTTAAAATATCTCCCATGTAAAGACTTTTGTTTTATATTTGCTATAGTGTCATATCACGAGCTCTATTGAGAAAATAATTTTTTAGTGAAGCAATTTGATTGTGTTGTAGAATTTCTAGATTTGAAAAACCCCTACCACCATTTTCGCGTGGTAAATTAAATCTTTCAACAGCAGATTTGGGGTGATGTTTACAAAATTTTGTAAAGAGAACTCTAGTTTGAATATTTATATTCTTTAAATTAGTTTTGGACCATTTTATAACACCAAAAGAATAGATTTAATTTGATTTGATTGATTAATACCTAAATATTTATAAAATTCTCCTTTATTTAAATTTTTAATGATTTCTCCTTCTTTAGTTATATATTCTAAATTTTCGTAATGACCACGACATATTGATTGATTTTCAGTTATTGTTAAGTTTTATGTCATCCATATAAAGAAGGTGATTTAATTTAATATTAATTTTATAAATTTTAAGAATTTTAATTAACCATGAATGTGGTACTGAATCATAGGCTTTTTTGTAGTCTATGAATTGTTGTTGCATTATTTTCCAAACGTTTGAGACTTAAAATATTCGTCAAATGTTCTTCTTTTTTTAAATCAGAATACCCCTGACAAATCCGAACATTTTGTTTTGCGGTAGATAAAAGTAAACATGGGCCAAGACAGAATATTAATATTCGGTGTGGAATTTTCCTGCGTTCTTGTTCATTTCTATCGAAGTGCTCACGAAAAGTTGTGAATATCAACACTTTGTAATTGTCGTAGTGAAAAATAAAAAAGATAGCTATGGGGCACAACTTATTTCGCACTTCATTAGAAAAGTAACAGTATTAAAATAAAAAAAATATTTTTCTAAATTTCGAACGTTAGGTCTATCCTGACCAGCCGCCAATTAGTGGTATTATTTTATTTTTTGCTGTTTTCCACAATAGTTATTTTTATATTAAATCATTGATTCAAAAAATTGAAATTAAAAATTCAAATTTTTGAAGGAACTCTGAAGTTTCAATGCAGTGACCATGTTGCTAGGTAACTAATAAAAAACAGTGCGTGAAATGAAAAACAGAAATAGTCGTATGCGTTTTGTATGGTTTCTATGGTTTCGATCTTACTAACAATGCAATGAAAATGACCCACTTCAGGCACAGATAACTATGCGTGAATTTCAATTTTTTGAATCAATTATATAAAAACAAAATTGATTTGGCGGCCGCTACACAAAAGTGGTGGGAGGCGAGAACCTGTTTCCGCCGGTCAATTTTAAAATTAATAAATTTTCCCTGGATACGTATTCGACTTATCCGGTACGAGTTATTTTTAAATTAACTTAATGGCCCGTTGCTCTTGTTCTTTTTACATTGAATATGCGATGTTTTGGCATCGTTAGCAATAGTACAATACTCACGCATTTTTAATCTAAAATTAACAAAACTTGAATGGATCGGGATTATCACACTTCTGAATTGAAGTTTTCATTCGTTTAAAATATAATTGATAGTAATACGTAATGCGGATTGCCTAAACGTTGCTTCCATCACGTCAACATCACACATTCACGTTCGCCCGTAGAAATGGCGTGATGCACACGAAATCGATCCAAAAAGGCTCATAATATTTGTGTCACGCGAATCTACGTCGAAAACTAGAAAAAAAAAAAATTCAATTCGAATTTCAATAATCGAAACGATGCGTCGTCGATACTAAACGTAGGTAGTAACTAAAGTGTGATCGGGTGCGATAAAAGTGTCCGTCAATAATCATCATCCGACAATCATTTAATAGACGAACGCTAATTTTTGGCACTCACTCGGACGACAGAACCAGTCCAGACGGAAACCGGGGCGCGGGGTGGGTGGGTGGTTGTATGTCCGTGAATCTGTCCGGCGCGCGTCAACATTTCAGTTATCGTCGCGAGAGTTAAAACGAAAGGTGGTTAGTGTGAAAGTGACGTTTTTTCGTGGAGACACGTTACGAAGGGTGAGTACCTAATATAATATAAAACCAACCGAAAACCCACAATAGTGCCCCAAATTTAATAATAAAATTTTTCCCACGCCAAGTCTCAGTAACCCAAGCCGCTTGTCGGCTGAAGGCCTGAGCATTTCTTGCAAAAAGACATTAAAATTCTTGTGCAGTGCCAACTAGCGATGGCACCACACCTGAATCTCACGCCGGGGGACGTGAAGCAGATGATGGAGGAGCTGCAGGTGCTGAGGGAGTTGGTCGTGACTCTCCGCAAGGAGAGAGACGACACCCTGGCGCTGCTCGCCACGTCTGATGTGCGTTCCCACATCGAAGAAGAAGAGGACGACGATGACGACGATTCAGAAATGGACGTCTCACCGTCAACACCCCCATCCCCGGAGTCCGACCAGGCCGAACCTTCCACCTCGGTGGAGGAGATAGTCGAGCCCGAAAACGGAGCCCCATTCATCGAGGTCAGGTACCGTAAACGCCACCCCTCACCTCACCCCGAACCCCAAACTTCAGGACCCGACAGGGAACCTCCATCAGAGGTTCCCCGAAAGGTCAAGAAGACCAAGTTGGCCCAGACCCCTCAGGTCTCGCAGCCGACACCAAACAATCCGGTTCCCACGCCAAAAGTGGCGGGAAACCAACCGCCCGCCGCGAGCAAGATTCCACCGATCATTGTTCGGGACGCGGCAAAGTGGAGCGGTCTCGCTCAAGCGATGACGCAACGGCGAATTCATTTCAGCAAGGCCAAACCGTGCGTCGACGGCATCCGGGTGAATCCGGTCAGTGTCGACGACTTTCGATCATTGACGCGACTCCTTGAGGAGAGACGAGTGCCGTTTCACTCGTTCGCTCTCCCCGAGGCGAAAACCCTCAGAGCCGTGCTGAGGACGGTTCCCGTCGAGATCAGCCTCGACGACATCAAGTCAGACCTGGTGGATCAAGGTCTGGCACCAATCAAGGTGACCAGAATGATCTCAGGTAGATCAAAATTGCCCCTGCCGTTGGTACTTGTCGAAGTGCCAAAGGACAAGGGGCAAATCTTCGATTTGAGGACGGTTTGCCACCTCAGAATCTCGGTGGAGCGGCCCCACAAAAAGGGGACAACGGCACAATGTCACCGGTGCCAACGGTTCCACCACTCCCAGAAGAACTGTCACGCACTCGCGAAGTGCGTGAAGTGCGGCGAGGGACACGAGTCAAAGGACTGCAAAAAGTCCAAAGAAATCCCCGCGAGGTGCGCCAATTGCGGCGGCGGACACACTGCCAGCTACCGTGGCTGCCCCAGGTTCCCACGTGGGTACCTGGGAAACAAACCCCAGCCGGGCCAAAACCCAAACCGCGCCCCCGCTCCCAGTCAGGCCTCTTCAAGGCAACAACCCCCTGCAGCTGCCAGGCAATCAGCCCCAGCTCCGAAGGCAGGGACCAAGCCCAGCACGGGGAAAAGTTTTGCGGACGCAGCGGCGTCCAAAAAACCCGCGCCCGCGCCCGCGCCCCCAGCCCCCCGCCCGACAAGCGCCAAAAAACCCGCCGCGAACGGAAATGCCCTCATGGACATTCTGCTCGCGATCCAGTCCTCGAGCACCAAGGATGAAATTCTTGGGAAAGTGCTCGCTCTCCTCCCCAATCTCCTCTCTGGTTGCTAAATGCCAGCACAAGAGAGGAGAGTGAGGTCGCTGCAGATCGCATTTCATAATGCACGCGGTCTGCGAAACTCCCGCAACGAGCTGGAGATCTTCGCAGACGATCATGAACTCGACGCTTTGTTGGTCAGCGAGACCAACCTTAACGCCGGGATTGCGGACCCTAAAATCCGGGGTTATGAATTGTACCGCAGCGACCGTCCCCACGGTCCTGGGGGAGGAACAGCCATTTACGTGCGCCGCACACTCCCACACTACCAGATCGCGCTTCCCGTGCTCCAGAACTTGGAAGCCACTGCGGTGAGAATCGAGACCGTTAACGGTCCACTGACGATCATCTCGTGCTACCACCCGCCGCAAATTCTGCTCCGGGAAAATGACATCACGGAAATATTAGATACCGGCGCCTCGGTCATCGCCGCGGGTGACTTCAACTGCAAGCACCAGGTCTGGGGCAGTCGAAGGGCCAACCGCAACGGTCGAATTCTACTCGAGCTCGCGGACAACACAGACATGTTAATCGAAGCTCCGCCGGAGCCGACGTATTATGATGCACGCGATTTTCACGCCGACATTTTAGACATTGCACTCGTCAAAAATGTTCCATTTCAATTACGACTTCACGCCTCTCAGGCGCTCGACTCAGACCACGTGCCCGTCCTGATGCATATCGGTGACGAGGCAAACGACATTACAAACACACCCGTTCAAAACATCAATTGGCCGCGTTTTACGGAATTTTTAAATCTCGAGTACGGACCTGTTCCCCGCATCAGGAATGTCGACGACCTTGAGCGCGCAGCTGGCACGCTCGAGCGTAAAATCACAACAGCGATGACTCACTCAACTCGAATTCGGGTCGAGCCGCGACACAAAAACAAAAACAATGTACCGCAATGGATCGTTGACCTCATCCGTGCGAAAAATCTTGCGAGGCGCCTAGCTCACCGGACTGGCGACGCCGTCGACAGGAGGGAGGCGAATCGTCTCGGCAATGAAGTCAAGTACGCGCTCATTGATCACCGCAATGATCAATGGGAAAGAAAACTCGAATCTCTCACTGCAGAGGACAACTCGATCTGGAGAATGGCGAAAGCGCTCCGCTCAAACAAAAAACCACTACCACCGATTCACGGTACGCGAGGACTCGTTTTCTCGAATGAGGAGAAAGCGGAGGCGTTCGCCGACAGTTTGGAACTGCAATGCAGGCCGAACATCGAGGACGCTGACGTCGATCACATCGAGCGAATCGAACACCAGGTCGAAGACATTCTGTCGAGACAAATCGAGACAAGCACTACACCAACTTCGCCGGCGGAGGTCCGAAAAATTATCGGGTCTCTCAAGGTGAAAAAAGCACCCGGACCAGATAACATCCCAAACAAAGCGCTGAAATTGTTGCCGGACAGAGTTGTCGTCGCTCTGACCACAATAATCAACGCCAGCCTGCGACTCTGCCACTTTCCTTCTCGATGGAAAAAGGCCAACGTCATTTTCATTCCGAAGCCCGGGAAAGATCCGAAATTTCCCCAGAATCATCGGCCGATCAGTCTCCTATCCTCAATAGGAAAAGTTCTCGAAAAAGTTATTTTGACCCGTCTGGTCAGAGTGACTAACGAGAAACAAATTTTACCTGACGAACAATTTGGATTTCGCCCCCAACATTCGACGTCGGATCAAATTCTTCACGTTACCGAATTCATTGCGAAAAGCAACGGTCAACGGCATTCGACCGGCGCGATTTTTCTTGATGTGGCCAAAGCCTTTGACACAGTCTGGCACGGCGGGCTTGTTTACAAGCTCCACGTTGCCGGCGTGCCACTGGCGATGGTCAAACTGATTAACTCATTTCTTCAAAATCGAAACTTTCACGCGAAAATTGGGAATGTTTTCTCAGCGGAACGCGACATCGAGGCAGGCGTCCCACAGGGCTCGGTGCTCTCACCGACTCTGTACGCAATCTTCACTGCCGACATTCCAAAGCCCGATCAAACAAAGATCGCGCTGTATGCAGACGACACTGCAATTCTCACGCGCTCCTGGTCGCCCGTAAAAATTACGGAGCGACTCCAGAGGGCGGTAGTGAGTCTGGAAACATGGTTTCGCCTCTGGCGAATCGATGTGAACCCAGACAAAAGCAGTGCGATTCTTTTCACCCGTCGGCGTTTTCACCGCCCGGTTGGCGAAATCGAAATGTTCGAACAAATCATTCCGTGGAAAAACGAGGTCCGGTACCTCGGCATTTCATTCGATAACCACCTCCGGTTCAACAATCAAGTCGAGCACGCGAAAACTCGCGGTCAGATGGTTCGGGGACAACTTAACTCGCTGGTCAATCGGCGAAGTAAGATGTCCACCAAGAACAAAATCACAATTTACCGTACAATGATCCGACCGTCCATGATGTACGGCTCTGCGGTCTGGGGGACCGTGTCTCACACGCAACTCCAGAAACTGCAGGTCGTGCAGAACAAATTCCTCCGAGCGGCTTTTAATGCCCCGTGGTTCGTCAGGAACACTCAACTCCATCGAGAAGCGAACCTCCCCACCATCAAAGAATTCCTGCTGGATGATGCACGGAAATTCCATGCGAAAGCGGCTGTACACCCGAACCCACTCGTGCGCGAATCCGTCAATTACGACGAGAATGCCCCTATGCGGCACAAGCGGCCAAAATGGCTGCTTCTCCAACAGGACTGAGGCTCCCACACCTCCAGTCCTCCGACAAAATTCCCCAGATTTTGTTCCAGAGCAATCGCAAGTTCTGGAGCATATATTAATGCATCACCACTAAGTGTGTTTCAGATTCCGCACCAGGGCCGACTTCAGTTCCGAGGACCAGGTTAACGGAATCCAAACCGGTAAATATTTGTAGTGATTAGGTTTCGATGTCCCATTGTTGCGTAGTTTCTACATTTGTTTTCCGAGCGTTCCCCCATTTTTCTTCGGCTCCGACGAGGGGTTTTTTCTGCAGTTTTTTGCCCTCGTTGTCACGCAAAAGCGGGAGCATTCCGACGACGATCTAGGTTCTCTGCAGTCCCCATTTTCTCGCGATTTGTGTCTCCCACAACCCCACCCCCACACCGTAAACTCGACCTGCTGGATTCGCAACTGAAGGCCGATCAGCTAGAGTTTACGGTGACTCGATACTTGACAAGTCTGTCACAGCCCTACACATTACATGAGTAGGTGACTGCCAGCCAGATTGGGGAAATAAGAGTCTAGGACTCGAACCCCGTAAAAAGTCAGACATGTTATTCCAGTTATTCCAATAGTGCCCCGGTTTATTATCGTGAATAGGTGTTTGGTAAATATTTTCTGTATTCCAACTAGCAAGTCTTTTATCAAAAAACTCCGGCAACATGGCTATTGTGGTATTGTTGATACCACCTAACTGAAGAACTTAGTTAATAACTAAGTCGACGATTTTATCGGGAAATTGAACGGAGAAACAAAAATAGCTCTTAGCGACAGTTGCCTGAAGTCGCAAATAACGGCGATTGACGAAATCACGTTTTTTTTATTTTAATTCCAATGAACAATACACAGGGTCACAATTATCTGTTATGTATTCTATAATGTTTTGCAAAGTAAATAATGTGAGTTGTCATGCGTAATATTAATTAGCTAAGTAATTTTTGCAAGTATTTTATGTCAGATATGCAATGTATAATAACGTAATGTTGCAAAGTATTTTAATTTTTATGCTAGGTAGAGATAATAACTCGACAATAACTCTTCTCTAATGAAAAAAAAAATAGAAAATGATTTAGGAACATAAAAAATCTCATTAAAACAGGAACAATTGAAATTAAAATAAACATAACATTCTGTACTAAAGTACAGTTTTGTTCACTCCTTTTTTCAAAGTCTTCTGTCCTCTCATTTGCACATACTGCTATTCCAAAACAGTGAAATTGTCTGTTTCAGGGAATCCTTAACGTTCCTTGCTAATGTCAACAACGTTTTCGATGAAACAAAGAGTCGGAAAAATGTCGGCTCATTGTATTCAATAACATACGCGACTACAAAACCATCTGTATCATTTGTAGGAATCGCGGTTTTTTCGATGAGAATTCGTTCTAATTTTTTCTTTCTTAAAAAAGCTAAGTAATTTTAATTTCACTAAAGATGAACATTTAGGCTATATGCTGGGTAATGCAAATCCATCAACCATCAACTAGGTTGTTCAGCAGATGTACGATTGTTTATTTGATTTCTTCTTCCGAAGAGTTGTATTCTGGCAAAATAGAAATTTATTCATAACATAACCTCAATCAACTAAATTATTTCGAATACAATAACCACATAACTACAAGTTGGATAGGCATGGGTGCAAAATACCGATAATGCATGAAACCTAATAATAATAATAATGACATAATAAAAGTTAATTAAAAATCGCTGTTTCACGTCTTTTTCTTTTTTGTTCGAGAGTTTTTGTGGTTCTGAAAAGAACCGTTTATAAATGTGTCGAAAACGAAAAACATCTATTTCGAACTGGTGTACTTGGTGACGGCTTTGGTACCTTCGGAGACGGCGTGCTTGGCCAACTCACCGGGCAACAACAGACGCACGGCAGTTTGAATTTCTCTGCTGGTGATCGTCGAACGTTTGTTGTAGTGTGCCAGACGGGAAGCTTCAGCGGCGATACGTTCGAAGATGTCGTTCACGAAACTGTTCATTATGCTCATAGCCTTACTAGAGATACCGGTGTCGGGATGGACTTGTTTCAACACCTTGTAGATGTAGATGGCATAGCTCTCCTTCCTCCTGCGCTTCTTTTTTTTGTCGCTCTTGGAAATGTTCTTCTGAGCTTTCCCGGCCTTCTTGGCTGCCTTACCACTTGTCTTCGGCGGCATTTTTCAATTCAATTCGATTCAACAAACTCGCGAACTGCTCTGACTCGTGTGCGTGCGTTAACTTTGCACCACCACCTTTCTGATAGGTAGTGTGTTCACCAGAACCCCACCTGAAAACGGGCTCCCACCAATCGTCACGTCCTATTCTCCTATCACGGAGGCTATAAATTCGAAGCACAGCTACCAGCTTTTACAATCGACGAGTCCCGTCCGTCAGTTTTATTACTTCTCGTGGTGTCTAACGAACGAACTTAAAATGTCAGGTCGCGGTAAAGGAGGTAAAGTGAAGGGAAAAGCGAAATCCCGTTCGAGCCGTGCCGGTCTCCAGTTTCCGGTGGGTAGGATACATCGTCTTCTCAGAAAAGGAAATTACGCGGAACGCGTCGGTGCAGGAGCTCCCGTCTATTTGGCCGCCGTCATGGAGTACTTAGCCGCCGAAGTTCTAGAATTGGCAGGAAACGCTGCCCGTGACAACAAGAAGACACGTATTATACCGCGTCATCTGCAGCTGGCCATCAGAAACGACGAGGAATTGAACAAACTCCTGTCCGGAGTTACGATCGCCCAAGGCGGTGTCTTACCCAACATTCAGGCCGTACTTTTACCCAAAAAAACCGAGAAGAAACCTTAAACGAACGATCGATCCATCTCCGTGGCGAAAACTCAAAATATCGGCCCTTCTCAGGGCCACTATAGCTTTTTTTTTTCGTAAAATGACCGATGCATCTTTTCTTTTTGTATTATTATCATTTACGACTGCAATGCCAAAAGGAAAGCAAGGGGTGTTTACGATCTTGGTACATTTATCAGGTAGTCAGTTAGTAATAATTGTCCGTTGTTTCTCGAAAGAACATCATGTTTCTTTTTTTTCCTCTTATTTTTATTTTGTGGTTCTGAAAAGAACCGATTTTGTATTTCGTATTTTATTCTGGTTTTCTCGAACGGTGAAGAGCGCCAGGAAATTAACCTCCGAAACCGTAGAGGGTGCGTCCTTGACGTTTCAAAGCGTAGACGACGTCCATCGCTGTCACGGTTTTACGTTTGGCGTGTTCCGTGTAGGTGACGGCATCTCGGATGACATTTTCCAAGAACACTTTCAGGACTCCGCGAGTTTCTTCGTAGATCAAACCGGAAATACGTTTCACGCCGCCACGACGAGCCAATCTTCTGATAGCGGGTTTCGTGATGCCCTGGATGTTGTCACGCAGGACTTTGCGATGACGCTTCGCTCCTCCTTTTCCCAATCCTTTGCCTCCTTTACCGCGACCGGTCATCTTTTCAGATTATTTCAACTGACACAAAATACCTGCACACC